>NW_009200236.1:35501-61778 GCF_000690835.1 Fulmarus glacialis
GGGGGGGGGGGGGCGCGGAATCAATAATCCTCAGAGACAAAAATTTTTTAAAAGTTTAAGTAAAAAAAAAAAATGTAGCTTTTCACACTAATGTTTTAACATAAACATAATTCTGTTGGCATGTTTTATTCAAAGCTAATTAGTTTGTACCTTAGTAATAATTGCTGATATCTTATCCTCTAATAAATTAGAAGACATATTTAGTACTGTCTACTAAATGTAACATCTGGCAGGTCAACCTGCTAGGTATCAATATTTGAAAAATTACTGAGTTTAAAGGCACACTAAGCAGTACACGTGCCAAAGTGTTCCGGAGTATGAACATATATCAGACAATCTTAGCTGCATTCACTGCATTCAGATACAGCAGGATGAGTCATCCTTCCCAATCATTTTCCTCATGGATTCAGTTTACTTCCTACTACAGACATTTTTAGTACAGAGTGAAATTTTCCTTTTAAAACAAAACAAAAAAAGCAATTAGCAATTTGGAGTAGGATGAAAATTCATCACTTCCAGATTTAAAAATATTTCTAAAAGAAAAAGACGAAAAATACATCTTTACAAGCTTCTAGTCCACACTGTGTAGTAGAGTTCAAAAGGAACTGGGTAAGATCTTCATTACTATATCAAAAGGTATTTGGAGGCTCTCTAAACTATCTTTGTCAGCAATACAGCAGCAATACAGAAGATCACCTATTTGTGTGAAGAGACTGAGTTTTCATAACATGTATTTATACTTTTCAGATAGAAATCCTAATTGTACTGACTTTCAGATAAGTTACAGATCCATGATGACTTACAGGCGGTAGCAGTACAAAATGGTATCGGAGTATACCATCATTTCCTATTCTCTATTAAGGAGAATAGACGTTTGCTGTCCACACAGAAAAGGTTAAAGTAATAGTCCTAAACAGGGACACAAATACTTCACCTGTCAGATACAATCCTGACCTTCTCAGAAACTTTGAGTTCTCAGGAGATAGACATATGAACTCTCCTTGACACTTCTACCCCAGTTAATTACCATCAGCCATCATAAAAAAAACCCCCCAAACACACAACACAACCACAAAACACATTTAATATGGCTAATATACACTGAAATAAATAAAGAGAATAAAGCAACAGCTTCAGGAATAGAGGAATAAACTATTATTTGAAACTCTAATAATTTGAAATTGCAATACTTCAGCAGCAACTCTACAGATACAGAAGTATTCTATCAAGCTTAAAGATTTTCAATTGTTTTTGCTTATTCTGTGTGATGTACATGCTTAAAAGTCTTTTGCCTTCAGCACTCCTCTTACTGGGAGATTTGCAAAGGTATAATTGGGAACTGCATACTTGGTTCCCATTGAATTTTTGTCTCTGTACTTTTTTTTATACCTTATTCTGAGGACTTTTGGAGAACATAAAGACATGCACTGCCCACCTGTACTGAGCACCTTCTGCAAAGTATTGACATACACTTCCCACTGCAGCTGGCAGGACTTGAAAAGTCTAATGTATTCAAAAGGACAAACTCCTAGGCAGATGCATCCCAAACACATCTTAATTTGTGCATGTTAAAAAAAGCAGCATTTGATTATAAAGAATGTCTAGTAATAACAGAGAAGAAGAAGAAAAAAGAGGAATGGAAATTGAAAGGCACAGCAAACAAGTTCACATATCAAACTTTGTACCTTGCGGATTGTGGGAAACTTTCCTTCATACCGATAAAACCATCCAAAAGCTACAAAAAGGTAAAGGAAAAGTTGTTTTCTGAAGAAAAGTCAAGGACTGGTTCAAATTCAGATCAATCCACGCTAATACATGTAACTGACTAAAATTTATTTGAAGGCGCAACACCAAAGTTTCAATATTACATGACAAGTTCTTAGACAGCTTCTTGATCAATTGTGCTAGTACATTTAGTCACAAGTTACCCTTATTTTACTGACATACATTTTACGTTAAGCAAAGCAAATGCAACAAGTAGTCTTCATACAGAACCATACAGCCATATGCATTGCTAAGATTTCTATGGTCACAGTCCTACTTTTCACTAGTTTTAACAAGCCTGCTTAAAATGAAACAGGTATTCAAACTCATTCAAGCTTGTGGCAAAACACAGTGGCGTTTCAGGAGGCAAGAAAAGCTCTATTTCCTAAGATAAAGTATTTCAAGCCAAGCATATAAATATTAAAAAACACACTGCTAAGTAAAAACATACAAAAGAATTTGTTATCATAATTTTATATAAGAAACACTGGTAACACACAGAGCTCTCAATACAATCCATCTTTCTGCAGGATTGTCAGATTCTGTATTCGTATCTTCAGAAAGCAATGACAGCAACATCATTTGATGTTTCATCATTTACCAAAGGACCACACATATTGCCCTAGCAAAACCAAATGATCAATTCAGTGTCAAGACTGACTGTCAGGAGGAAGGGAAACACAGGAAGAATCTGAATCAGGGTAGGAGGTTAAGGCTGAGCAGCAAACCTGTTTGTCCTGCTTCATGATCACTTCATCCATGTCATCTGTTTCAAGCTGGTCATGTGCAACTCCCTTTAAATCCACTAGAGAAACAAAGGAGGAAAGAAGTGAGGAGATAGAAATGACAGTCTAACTGGAGGTTCCCATGAAATGAAAGAGAGAGCAGCAATGTGTGACTAGAAGTTTCCATGGAATAAAAAGAAGTTAGCAATGGGATATTTTTCCACATAACTGAAAAAACCTGAGCTCCTGCTTAAATCAAATCAATTTCCAACCTCCTTCAACCCTGAAGAGCAGTTAGGATCTGCATATGGCCAATTAGTCTGCTCTGCTATGAAGGGAAGCCTGCAGAGGTAAGTGGCTTTTCCTGTAATTAAACCATCAGCAGTTCTGGGATACCTGGCTTCAAAAAGAAATATTAACCTTCTACTGCGTTGTCACCGGGGTAAATGCTATACAGAGAAAACACTGTCCTGAAGAATCAGAAAACTAAATAGATAAAAGGTTGTTGCAGGAGAAATATTTCCCCATCTCAGGTTCTCATCCAGGAAAAGTTAAGTGACTTTCCCCAAGTCACACAAAAAAAATAATGTAATCAGGTTAAGAACTGACCCAGGTCTCCCCTAAGTTATGCAATACCTGCTCCACAAGCACTTTCCAACTTTTTCCTTTGTCTAATACCATTTTAGTACACTCTCCACATACTATCTATAGCTCCCAACTTAGCTTCCTAACTGCAAATTAAGCTCCAAGTGTCTTAAATCCCTTTGGACAACTCAGTCAGACTTACACTTCAGGGCAATTCTTCATGGAAAAGTTGCAGTGTACAAACAGTACCTCCTCAGTCTCTCGACTAATTCTGAAGCAGACTGCCCAATGATATCAAATCAATTTTCAGGCTGTGCAGGCTACGGCCAGTTTGTGAAAGATTTGCTGCAATGGATGAAAAGAGGAAAAAGACAGGAAAAAGGAGACCAGGGGAAGAGAAAAAAAAAAAAAGGAGATAGATTCAGTAAGGAAAACGATAGTATGAGGGGAATAGAAAAAACAAGAAATACGGAAAAGGTGTTTCAAAGTCCACAGGTATTCCATATTTGAAAAAGAAGGATTTTTTTTCTCCCACTCTGACAGGTGGTCTATTTAAGATATTAACAGATCTGCTACTACACACAGCACCTCACGGACAGATGCCTGAATTTTGCAAATTCCTAGAAACGTGCCTCGCTTTCTTCTGATTAGGTCACTAGGAATTGATTCAGAAGTTCTGATTGCATGCTTTTAATTAGTACATGCTTACATGCTTTGCTACCCAACCTCTTAGCATGCAAGATTATTTTTGCAGCGGTTGTAAACATCATTATGCCGTCATAATTTCATTTTCAAGATAGTTGTCACAAGAGCATAAACTGAAGTAATACGCAGAAAAATGATGTGGTAAATACCTTAGCCTGAGAAGGAATAAATTAGATGTGAAAGGCATGCTGGCAAGAAACAGATTTGTCAAAAGATCTAGGAAAAACACTTTAAAAAACTTGCTGATTCTTAAGAATCTTTGACTTTTCTCTTTTTTGTCTAGTGTCTTACTGTTGTTTTGCAACAATGGCTTCTATTAAGAAAAATGCAATAGAATTCAAATGCAAAAAATTCAATATATAAAGTTGCTTACTCCGCCTCATGCAAGAGAGTAAGGGAGCTTCAAGACACTCCTACAGCCCCCAAAGACTGCCAAAGTAAGAGAGGACCGAGGTACTGGTGAAGAGATGAGGGAAAAGATCTTTAGATTTTTCTGAAAATTAAACATTGAATTCATTTCCTCCAAGCGAAAGCAGGGATTCCATAGCTATCTTTTCTAGTTAGAAGCAAGCAGACAAAAATACTCAAAACCCTAATCTTCATACTGATTTAGAGTAAGGGAAAAGAAAAAAGGTAACAATAGGAAGAGTACAAAGAGCATTCATTCACTCCAAATGAGACTGCAAATCTAGTACTTAGTCTTCTACCTGCAAACACTCCACCTCCCAATATCTCTTCTCAAATTTAAAAATGATGTTAAATTATTTGCTGATATGATTAATGCAGAACGCTCAACGCTAATTCCAAATGAAAGAAAAAAACCGAACACTTGTCTCCCCTTCTTCATACATTCATCTTCAAAAGTAACAAAACCCAGTAACAAAATGCCCATAAAACCTAAAATACTACTTATTACTATAAGTAATATTTTCTTCACTGAGATGAAAGCACTCATATGTATACAACTTAGCATTTGAATATGGACACACATGGACATAAAAACATAATCACATATCATATAAAAAATGCAGCATTACTTCCATTTGGACATATAGTGGAAATCAGCACAAGTCTACTGATGCAAGAACTGCTCTGTGAAAAGGTTGACAAGCAAAACACTGAACAGAAACAACATGGAAAGCAATGCCCCAAAACCCCAAGCTAAAGAGTTTGATACTTCAGACAATTTCTTAGTGAGCTTTATCTTTTTTCTTTTTCCTGCTGCTGCTGATTGTTAAAAACCATGACTGAGCGGATGTAGAGATTTTGTGAGCTAGGTACCTGTTAAATAAGAGCTATTAAATTAATCTCTCGTATGCGTCCAGCCTTCTGAAAATAACCAAGTCATAGCTAGCTTGGCTTGGACACAAACTGGTGATATATTCCATACAGCTCGGTGATATATCTGAAACAAATACTTTCCTTAGGAATCAGACTGAAATCTATTACTTACTTTTGTGTTTAGAACGAGGGGCAGAATGCACTTCTGCAGTTACAGTTTTTAGACATTTCGGAGGTTCTTTAGGACCCCAGTCTTCTTCCCACTCCTTTTTAAATTTCTCTTCCTCTGCTGTTATCCTATAGGAAAAAAAAATGCAGCTAGGAATTCTGAGTACAAAACCAATATAAATTCTTCACAATTATTTAGTGTTCAGTATGTTTGTTTTTTTCTCTTTAATATAAAGCATAATAAACTGCCCCTTCCTCCAAACCAAATTCCTTTCATCAATCTAAGTTTCATTTACCAAGCTACTAAGATAATTTGTAAAGTATAATGTAACTGAGTAAAATATTCTTATTTAATATTAAGACTTCTAAGGCCAGTTATATAAACACCTGCACAGATATTAAGCCCAGAGCGATACACTACAATACTGACTGTCACTTTAACTGAAGCCAAAAACCATTTCTCACCTAACAATTTCATTTTTAGAACTGGGAAATACCTATTAGAAAAATAATCAGTTTTAACAAAAATACTAATTGACAGAACATCTACCACATGCCTAAATCAGATGTGACAATGGTAAATTATACCTAAAAAGTGTGTGTCTCATTTCTGTATCTTATCTCCATTTTGATGATTGCTTCCTAAACATATAGTCCTAGGCTACACTAAAAAGCGACTCTTCTCAAAAAGAACTAAATACTGATGAGACACAAACCACATAAAATTCAGCATTCTAAGGACAGGGGGGGAGAAGGGAGGGGGGAAGAATTGTCACACTTCAGGACAAAGGAGCTCATAAAACAAGATTACCTAGAAGATACCTAGAAAGGGACCATGATCAAAAAAAAGGACATTTTGAAGGAAAATTCAGCAAATCCCAAGTAGGTCACAAGAGAACTGCCATACAACATAATAGCTTGTAGCTTCATATATGGTGCCTTTAAGTGATCCAAGATCTATTTTTGGCTGTAGCCTATCTTGAACTGGTAAACTGATATATGGTGCAAAATTTACCAGGTCTTAGATATATATGATGCTATTTATACTTGGATTATCTTTTGCATCTCTAAATTAGCTAAGGCAAAATTAAAAAATATCCATGTGGTCAAGTCACTATTAAATCTGCAGCTGAGGTCAATATTTAAATTCGGAGGCATAGCCGATAGCAGGGAACATTGGGTAGAACGTTTAGATTTGTTATTACATTTCATTTTACTTAAAAAAATGGGGTTACAATGTAACTTGAAGTACACAGAGTTAAGGACCTCTGCCATTTAGGCACATTTGAAGTTTTTTCCTAAAATGTATGTGGGTACTAATAAAGGGCACAGTAACTTGATACAAGGAATTCCTACAGAAAGGATTTTAAAAATGCAGCAAAGGGTCATCCTCACAAACTGTTAATACAGGAAAGCATTACATTCTAGTAACTGCCTGTCTGCAGTTGCTTATTAAATCTAAGCGTTACAAATATAAGTTCCTATACCACCATCCTCCCTCCCCTACACCAAGGAGTTGACACTGACTTAGCCAGTTTGGGTTGTAGTATGGAAAAACTTAACAAGTGCCTGAGCAGCACTTGGAAAATATACAAGTATAAAGACGTGCCAGACCTTACAATGAGCAGCCCTCAAGGCAGCCTAATCATGCAAGTCCTCACTGAGTGAGTAAAGATGCACATAGTTCAGAAGGATCCTGCAGATGGTGAACATTCATTACAACAGACAGGCAATCCGGATTTGAAGAAAGGAATTATTCTTCACCTGTGATGGTCTGCTTTTACAGCAGCTTTCCACGGCTATTGCAGGCATTTGTACAGCAGACCACAATAAAGAACAGGGTGTTATCTATTCCCCAGGAATTAGAAAAGGAAAACGTGTAAGAATTCATGCATGTGCTGCAGTAGAGCCCACAGCAGAACTCAGAAGATTCTTCTGTTGTGACAGCTGGGGAATATATTCCCTTCTGCACCTCATAGATTCAGAGATCCCTGCACTTTTTCTATCAGAGAATTTTAGCTAATACAGGTACATGAAAAGGGACTGAAGTGAATGAATATGAATTAAAAACTGTTTAAGATGTCAAAGGTGCAAAGCTGAATACTTCAGGGTCAATCTTAACTCTTAAAGGCTGCATCAAAACAGGTATTGTGCAATTTCACGCTACCTTTCATGCAGTTTCCCAATGTCACTTAAAAGGGAAACTAATTACTCTGATAACAACAACATGTTATACTGGTTAATTTTAAAGTTCTAAATGTAAAACAATGCTTAAGTTACATTTATAGTACTGGCCTTATTATAATACAATCTTTGAATAGGTCTAGTTCCTAGAATCACAGATTTTTAAAACCAGAATAGACTGTGATAATAAAAATCAGATTTCCTGAATAAAATAGGTCATAGAACTTCCTGCTTTTGGTGCCACAGTTTTAATTTAATTAATTCTCTCCTTAGAAAAGCAAAAGCCTACTTAAAATTTATGATGACTGAAATTTCTACTCAAGACAATTAGCATCACATAGTCCTTATTTTAGTCTAAATCTACATAGCTTTTGTTTTCAGAACTGTCTGATAGACTGGAAAAGCTATTAAATTCCACTGTGTACACTCTTACAGATTGTGAACAAACTACCTGTTTTTTGGTTTTGGGTTTTTTTTTGTTGTTTTTTTTTTTGTTTTTTTTTCCCCCCAAAATATAAGCCAAGTGGATACGTCATCAAGCCCCTGAGTATATGCATGTTTTCCAACTCCTTAGTCATTCTTCTCTGTTTCTTCCCTGATCCACTTCCTTGCAGTATTCATTTCTTTTTTTCTGTTAGAATTAAATGTAGTGGTTCAATGACAACAGAGTAAAGAAGTTCTGAGACACAGAACTCCCTTAATCTTAAGTTTCTCTATACATTTATAACATTTTTAAAATAAGCACCCGACTTCAATTTCACACTGAATTTATTGTCACCATAACCTTCATGTTTTCCAGATGCTGATTTTCAGTTTCCTATTCTGTAATGGTGGTGTACGTACTCATATGCATTGGACCCTACATTTAGCTAAATGAAAATATATACAATTTTATTAGAAAAGAATATACAGAATGTTTTCAGCCAGATCTAATATATTATAAGGACCCTTTTTCAGGCAGCATATTGCCTATGTAGGTTTTTACTTACTGCTCTATTTCTCTGCGATATCTCTCTTCTTCCTCTGCAGCCTTCTGGGAAATCTCCAGTTTTCTTCTATAATAAGAGGAATTAGGACACAATGATAGAAAGAGTATTTTCTGAGTAAGAACTTGCACAAAGTGTGTCAGCATATAGTTACTAAAAAATATAGACACTAAATACATATGCATTGGGGAAAAAGGCTCCTTTTTAAAAAAGTCATCTTTAAGATACCAAGAGTTCAATATACTTTCATAGGAACCCTGAGGACATTCATGACCATCTGGATAATAAGGGCATATCATCTATTTAATTCTGTAAGTCTCCTTCTGAGAGAGTTCCACAGTGTGTTATTGTAAGAGTATAAAATTTGTAACTGTCCTGCCAAAAAAAACAAGGATGAGGGAATGGCATCAGAAAATAACTAATATCACACTGAATCATAGGGGCATGACAGTCGGGGAACAAAGTGACCCTTCTACTCAAGATGTGTTTGAATGATATCAGCTTTGAAAATCCAGAACATCAAGAGCACCACAGGGTAAGGATTTATGAACAGAAAGTCTGCAACAGCAAAATTAAATTAATCTAAGTTGGGAATCTTCTCACAGTTATTCCTGTCTTCCATGCCCTTTCCAAATCCAAGCTAAATTTTTCAGACTGTCCTATGCAAAGTCCTTACAATCTCTCTTTCTCTTGCTGCTCTTTAATGATTTTATTAGTCTCCAGTGCAAGTCGCTTCTGATGCATTAACTCCTGGCGTTCTTGCTCACGGAGACGTGCTTCTCTCTGCCTTTCCTCTTCAGTCATGAACAGCTCCTTTCCCTGCAATCAGAACCACCACCCAAATCAGTTGTGAAAGTCTCATGAATGTAGTTCTTCTAGGAAATAATTCAAAACCGATTACATACTAACACATCTGCGATTTCCTCACATTACTTTTTCTGAGGAATGCTTTCTGAAAGGCCCTGAAAGATGTCACCATTTCATTCCAAGGAGCTACTCCAGTTTCAGTCTCAAAGTTATGATGTGCTCAGAAGAGGCATGCAACTACTAAAGTCAGCAACAACAGTGCAGGGGTCATGCCAAAGACATGCTCAGTGTGTCACCCAGAAAAAACTCCATATTATGCTTTATTGAAATCTAACTGAGCAATGCAATGCTAGAGAACAGCACATTGAATGAATCCCAATGTGGAAGACAACTACACAGTTACTGCGTTTTAATGCTCTTGTGCGTGGCTGCTGTGGAAATCTACCATCATTCAGGCAACCCAAATACAGGGAACGTACATTGCCAAAAGGTTATATAGTTGATGTGTTTCAGTTGGTTTTGTTCCTGTTTCATTTACTTTATAGTTAAGATACCAGCACTATTTTCTATTCAAGAAAGATATTTCCATGGTGTATCTGTGGAACACTTTGATAACATTTATCTGATTTTCATTACTGAAATTAAAATCCCATGTTAATTAGGAAGGCAGAATTTTTCACGTCTCTAAGGCTCAAAGTAGACAGCTCGAACAAAAACAGGCAGTGAAGAATACCTTTGCACCACAGTTTTTGCTGACCGAAAAACAGGAGTAGAGAAACTGTTTCCTTTTACAATCTCTTCTTCAGTACAAAAATGTGTACTGAGGAAGTGAAAGGTAGGGTGGAGCAGAAGAGTTCCATAGCAAAAATTCACCATCTTAAGGATGCAATCTCAGTGGTACATGCTGGAGTAGGTCCCATCTTTTCTAACAGTTGGTAACATATCTGGGAGTTGAAACGAAGTCCTTAGGATTTTGAGTTCCTGGAGCTTAATCAACTAGTCTGGAGCATTTGTTTAAACAATGTCTACAATGCCTTTGGACACCTGCATCTTTTGTTACTTTAAGAGTAGTTTAATTAAACCATGAATTCCTTAATATAGCTACACAGTGTACAGGAGCCCTTAGGAAATAGCTTAAATGATTTATTAAATCTTGTTTTCCCTATTTAATTTAGTTGCAAGGCAATTAGAAAATACCATCTTTGATTAGCCTATGGAATTTGAGTATCCTCTTGTATATAACTACACATTTTACTATAGGAAGGATTAAAGCAGTAAAAACATTAAAACATTTATTGAAGGCCACACTGAAGTCAGTGGAAAGATTTAATGAGTTTCAGCTGGTTTTAGATTAGGCCCCAAAGGCATATAGTCCTGTTGTACAAAACAGTGGAAATGGAAAATTGAACAATTTTCAATGTGTTGATACGCTAAAGAGATCAGATAAACAGTTACACAGGGAATTAATTTGGAATAAGACATCAGCTATTCACGAGGAACAATTAATTCACTCCAGTCCAATCCAATTCACCTTTCATGTGTCAGCAGAAGCAGCTATCTATTACAACAGAAGCTCTCAAAAATGATAAACCATTACGAGAAAGTTAATTTCCATTCCTTGTCAAGAGAAGGGTTTTGCACTGGCCCAGTCATGAAACTGTTTTATCTGAGAATCCTGTGGATAGCTATCAATAAAATAATCAAAAGCCACTCAACACTGCCCTGGTTTGACAGAATTTAGTGGTATAGACATTGTAACGAAACACAGCTTTACTTCTTATCTATTTATTTTTACCATTTATTTGCATGCATAGTAATTTTCACAAATGTTCTGCTTTTATAAATATACTACTTACAGCACCTGCTACCACAGAGATAGTCAAAGTACGACTACTTTTGAGCACTCTGACAGCCTGCAAATTAAAACAAAACAAAAATCAGTCTGAATTAAGTGATAAAAGACCTGTATATACAGGATGAAAGATGCTGGTTGTCAAGGCTGGAATTTCCAGAAGACCCACTGGAACTAAACAGGGTGGTAGGTATTCAGATCTCCAAATTCCCATGTTCAATACACAACCTCTTTGGTTAAGTAGCCCGATATCAAAACATATTTTTTGCAGCCAGGAAAATCAGACATGCTTAATAAGTTGACAACTACGTATTCAGGGAATTAGGAAGACTTGAACTTACCTCTTTATGATCCACATTAGAAAAGTCCACTCCATTTACCTCAACAATCTGATCACCAACCTGAAGGAGTTAATCCAGATTTTAGTACAGCTGCTAAATTAGTACATATATTAAATGAAAACAGAAAAAGATACACTAACATTCTTAATACAATAATCATGGATACTGGCAGAGTACAAGGGGAACAGAGCAGAAACTGGGCAGGCCTGCACATCCTCCCATATTAGCATTTCCTATTGCCAACTGTTGAGACCAAATACTGAGCTCGATGAACTATTGGTCTGACCCAGGAGGGCACTTCTCATGTTCTTAATATTTAGGAAACTTGCTTCATTTGAAAGGTAACTACGCAATATTTCTTTCCCATGGGAAAAGAACCCACAGCTAGTGACTTTACAGTGATCCAGAATCCTTGAAGTAGTAAATACCAAATAAGAATTCCTTGTGGTACCTACCTTCGAAGGTGGCATACTTACCTCTAAGCCCACCTCTGCTGAAAGAGAACCCGGCTTAACATTGCTGATAAAAATGCCTGGTTTTTGTGTTGGACCACTGGAAATACTGGAATAATATAAAAACCAAACATTTATAGGATAATATTTATAGAATAATACAGTGTAATACAGTGAGAAGTCTTAGTTGTTTTCTCATAATTTGTTTCTGATTAAAGAATGTTTTTGTGGTATTAGCTTACTCTGAAACAAACACCAAAATTTGCCAGTACACACACAATGGTTTATCATCCTACTTTTCTATCCTTTACACCACTAAACTGTGATTTAAGAAAAAGCTAAAAGAAAAATATTCAAGCTTCTGGATTTTTCCTTCAATGTTGAAACTAACATAGTATACTGACCTACACTGTCTAAGGGACTGGGACACTAATGGCATTGGAAAGCAAGCATGTAACACAATGAAGAATTACTAATTGCTTGCACTTTTACTCACTGAACTGTGGTCTCCTATATGTATAATACAATGTTATTTTTCAGGATTGTTTATTAGAAGCAAGGAGGATGTTTCAATCAGGGGCCAACATCTAGCCTGGAAATTTTAAGCTGCAGTCTAAGCTGGGCCCAAACACAGCAATGATTTTTGTAGCTATATATCCAGCAGGTGATGTTGAACCACTCCTCCAGGTTTGTAAATAATTTTTTTAAAAAACCTTTAGGTCTTCCAAATAATATGAAAGAAAACTTATGCTTTAGAAAATATTCTGTGCAGTTCAATCTTGGTAACTTCAACTATATATTCCTAAACATATAAGAAATCCTACAATATCCCTTCTACCCCAAAATCCCCATAACTAGCTGCAAGGACAGGAGTCTGAGAAGCATCTGTTCATATTTCTAAAATTCTTGCAAAATTCAACATTACTTTTAGGAACTGGATATAGCCGTGTGATGGCTTCTCAGTCCTGAAAAGGGTCACAGAAAGCAGTCTAAGTTCAGGGAGCGAACCTGACACTGGACAGTGCTGGAACTTGCTATGTCACAGAGCAGCATTTAAAAGTATTTTAAAATGTAAAACCATTTAAAAGATCCATTTCCACGACAACTTCTATTATATCACTTTCATCCTGCTCTTATTTTTAAATTAAAAGATTTTTTTTGGTTTTAAGTCAGAACTTGTAACACAGGTATTTATACTTTGTCTAATAATACATAATGTGTGCCACAGATACCCTCCTGTTCCAGTTTGCCTTTCTGATCTAGCATGGATCTCTATTTTCCTGATATCATATCAATGAAGGATGGAAATAACTGCCTTGGATGTCCCACTTAACAAACCAGCGACATTAAATAAGAAACATGTACCCACCTGCATCCCATGCCTTTTGTACCAATCAAGCTAATGAAGACTTTCTTCTCTTTATTGTCTCTCCCTCCAGAAGAAGCAAGACCAGCAACACTGCCCTTTCCTTCCTGTAGGGGGATTAAAAAATGCTGCAGATGTTACTCTGTGTTGAACTCGTATCAAGGCTACTATAAAACTTCATGAAGCCAGGATCAAACCCTGCCAACATCAAGATAAGATTCCTCCAAGGTCCTACTGGAGATGAATGTGAGGTACAATCATATCAGTGGAGCTGCACAGCTGAGGTGAAACACTGAACTTATCTTTCTATTTGGAGAAGATTGTTTAAATAGTCAAACTTTGTCTTCAGAGAAGAGTGAAGGAAAATTAGAGGAAAGTGATATGGCAAAATAATTATTTAGATGTTCCCTGACAAAAGAGCTGGAAAAATACATGATAGTGCTCACTATTTAACTAAGTCTTTCTTCCTGAAAGCAAAAGAACAGTAATTGTGGTCTCTCTTTTCATTGCTGCAACCCACAGAAGTCACTTGCATTCATACCTGTCATTTCTCCATTAATATAGGCCAAGTAATCTATTAAAGATTTATACAGTAGAACTGTAGCCTGGTAAGTTAATAAGCTCAAGCAAAATAAAGTACCAATTAATGAGTAAAAGATATTTCATTTGTGTCCTGCCCTTTGCTTATCTAATGATTCATTTCATATCACAAAAGATGTTTCTCCCAGAACACTTATAACAAGATACTACATCATAGAAATATTTACAGTAACTTCTGTGAGAAGGTCAGAGGAGAAAGTGTTTCAGAACCATTACAGATTTCCCAGAAGACATCTTAATAAAATATTGATTGCTTACCCCAGAGTCTGACACAAACTGGTCCACATATTGCCATTTAAGGGGTTCATCTGCTGAACTGGAAGGAAAAAGTAATTTAAAATAACGGGGACAAAATAAATGTGAATGTATTCAAGAAGCTACTTTGGAATGTGGCCTCCTATTTTGCATCCGCAAGTTCCTTTGGATACCATTCACAAAAACTGGTTTATTTTCCAGCAATTTAAATAGAACATCAAGCAAGCATACAATTATTTAGGCTAGTAAAGCTGGTCAAACATAAAATTGAGAAAAACCTCTTCAAGTGAAACAATTTTGGGAAACTCTAAGAAAGACTGTGAAAATAACCAGAACGACTTGAGCAGATTATATAAATGTCTATGCAAAGACACACCTCCTGTCAGTAACATTTCTCAAACATTCCACTTAAAGTTTCAACTTTTCAACAAAAATTGGAAGGGAACAATAATTCGAAATTTTTCTTGCTTCTCTGAAGCAATCCTCAAATGTTACGTACATAGAGAAACAGTGGAGCTCTCCGTTAAGCTAGGTGAATTGATAATGAAATTTCCAGGTAATATCCACAAATAATGAGGGACTAGAAATTGGTTCAATTAAGTAGGCAACTGGCATAAAAAGTCAGATTCATCAAACAAGACATCTGCCTGTTTATCACAAACGATGTGATATTTTAATCAGCTACAGAGATGCCCATTCACACATTTTCAAATATACAGATAAAGACAGAAGTTCTTTGGACATTGAAGAGGCTATGTGAAAATGAATAATCTAATTTGTTTTCAAATTAAATACCATTACCTTTTGACAGGTATCATGCCAATATCTGAAAAAGAAAAATACTCTGTTAAGTAACAGTTTCTACAGATCACTAACAATCTATTAATACCAATCTTTAGTGATACAGGTGATTTTTTATGTTACTTACGTCTCACTTTTATGGACACTATTTTCTTTGTACGAATGAGGTTTATGACTTCTTCATGTGTGCACGACGAAATGGAATATCCATTTATACGAACTATCTCATCTCCAATCTCAAAAATGAAAGGGAGAAGAAAAACTAGATTGTGAATTAATGTTAAAGTTTTTAAGCAACGATGCAATCTGGCAATCATTTTGATGCAAAGGTTTGATAATGTTAAATCCTGAACAGTTTTTGAATTTCAGGTAGTGTCCAGATCAGATTTACCTGTATTTGTTTGAACTTAATATTTAACACCAAAAAGGCAGATTAATGGCCAAATAATTTTATAAATAATATCTAGTGGAAAGCATAAAAGTGAGTCTCTACACATCAGACTTGTAGTCCACAGATTACCTTAAATACAAGTGTCCGTATTTCAATTCAATTCAATTTTGGAGTGATTTTCTTCCTTTATACTTCAGCAGTTTATGTTTGCTTTTACCGTAAATTCTCTGAGATACCTTCTTAACTGTTTTGATCAATAGGAAACTAAACTTGGTCTTATTACCTTGCCTGATTCTGGATTCAGAACAATGCATTATTTTAATGGAATTTACCTCCATTTCAGGTGCAACATCTGATTAATTACAATAGTCATGTACTAGCATAATGAATGCTTATTCTGGGGTGCAGTAGTTTAAGTCTTCTTGGATCATCTACATTAGACAGTACAACCACCCTACTGTGGCCCCGAGGCTGTGGCATTCCCCCTGCTGTATGACATGAAAAAAGTGAGAAAACTTGAGACAGAAACATAGAAGGAAGCTCCCACCAGACAGAAGGCAAGTCAATCACTTATTCCCAAGCTTACTCAGCCCTCCATGTGTATGCAATATATATATATATTTGGGCTCCATGGGTGACAGGGAGCATAGTAAGCTACAGAACAGACCAAGAACATGCACTCTCAATAGCAGAGACAAAACTAGTGTTATCCCCGAGGCAAACTTAGATGAAGATAATTTGACTGAAAGAAGCAGTAATTTGCACTCTGTCCTCCACCCTAAAGGATTGGCTCTGGGTCTCCGTACAGATACGGGCCCTCTTTGATTATCTTCCAAACCTATGTGCCTTTTGTGTCACAAATTGTGTATACAATGGACTGAAAAGCAACTGGTATTTTCCACCCAGGTTTCACCTATTGTGCAGGAAAAGATGTAGGGGTTTTACTAATAGGACCCAAAACCCCCCCGCCAAACAACAAAAAAACCCACAAAACCCCCCCAGGTATTCCAGAGAAAAAAAAATAATACTAGATAACTAAGTGTATACTAGTGTAAAAGATAACCCTCATTGCCAGTGTGTACTACCTGCCTCAAAACAGTTCAATATTGTTCTGAACAAATCACAGAAAAATGTATCACAAAACTCTCATGAAGGAATGAGAACAGAAATACAAAAACAACTGAACTATCCTCCAGCATCTTTATATTAGTATACTGCACCAAAAAGAAGTAACCTATCTGGAAGCAAAAGACTGTAGAAACAAATTTACGTGATGTATTCAATTTATCTCCAAGACTTGTTGGCTGATCCTAAAACAGGCCAGCTTTACACAGAAACTACATATGCCCTGGTATATAAATTAAGTACAAAGACCATTCTCTAGCACTGAAGACAATTCCTCCAAAGCAGGGTGGCTCCATGTAACCTGCTCTCGAGGAATCACCCCTGGCACATGTTATCACGTGAACTGCATAGGAACTGATCAAGAGTGCTCGCTGGCATAGACCAATGGCCACACTGGGGACCACACTAACATTTATCAGCAATCAAATGGCAGCACCCCAAGAATATTCCCTGGCAGTGTTCACTAGTGTAGAATAGACAGGGTGCCATGAGCTTTCAGCCACTTCTATAAAATTTCACACCTTACTTATCAGAATACACAAAAGAACTAATAGAACTAATGTTTATTTGGTGATAAAATGACAGTACATCATTGGAAAATTTTTATTTCAGAAGGCTTCCCTTCCTCTAATCAAAATCCAAAATTGATATGATATGACAACTAGACTAGAAATTTCCAAGTTTCTGTGAACTCTGCCTAATGATCCCCTTAGCTAGGTAGGCTGAGAAGGAATCAGTGATGGAGACATTGCCCACTTCATTTAAGATTGTATCTTATTAGCTGCTCAAGATAACACGGAAAAATGCCAGGCCCTGGCTAGAGCATCATAAGCAAAAACTTTTACCTGAAGTGAATCATGACATGTCTGTGTGAAAACTAGTGCATACTCTCTTCCATTAGGCAACGCAAATCAATCCTCTGCACAGTAGGATATACAAATGATGGCCAGCAAATGGCTTTAACAACAAATCATCAACAATAACCTCTTATACCTCTGTACTTTGATCTCCACAAGAACAAAGCTTTGACTTTAGGTTTGGAAAAGGTCCTTATACTACAAATTAAGAGCACGATATTTACAGTCTTAGTGAACATCTTTATTGACTGAAAAGTTTAGGGAACATCATAACATGTTTGGTGAAAGTTAGTAATATAAAGACTCTGGCTATACTAGTTCTGCTCTGGGGGAACTTCCCTTTCATCCACTTGCTTTGGGACTGCCAGTGCACCAGCCCCTGGTACCAAGATCAGTTGTGAACACGCTTTCAACTGCTGCTGCAGAAGATCAAAAGAGTTAGCTTTTCCAGAATGCAGGGGGCACAGGAGACTCACCAGGAACCGAAAGGGATGAGAAGATTCATTCAGCCCTAACCACTAAGTTGGTGCAAAAAAAATGCCGTTGTGCAAAAACCACTGTCTGCTTACAGAATTAAAGACTTCATTGTAATATTCACAACAGTATTACAATGAATATTGTAATCTTTAACGCATTTGTTAAGACTGTGCAAGGCAATTGCCACCTTAGCTAACTCTGTGACCCAATTTTTTTTTTTTTTAATATAACAGGTTTTGTTTTTTTTCTTTTGAGCCAGATACTTCTAGTCTCCCCCATAGTAACTTTCCAACTTCACTGTCACCAGAAGGATAGAAGGCAACGCCACCAGTCTTGGTCAGACTGAGCAAGTGATCTACTGTGGCCATACAGACTAAATCATACAGTGTATCCACCGTTTTCTCCATCACACAAGTTTGATGGGAGTATCTGTGCCTGAAAAAAAGTGAAGAAGCCACAGTCTAGCTCACCGAGGATTAACTTCCTTGTACCTTGCTGACAGTTTTAGGGAAAAAACAGTCAGAGCTGGAGACTCCTCCTCTGGCACTGCACAGTTCAGCATCAAAAACCTAAATCTGCATCACCACATTTATGTGAGAGAAGGGAGTGGAACTGGAAGTAGGCATTCCTCAATATGGCCTATGTCTTAGAGACTGTCACATTAACACACACTGTGACAGGTCTACCCTTGAATGACAGGACATTGGGCATGTCATCACCTTCTGCCTTTTTTCATATGTAATGAGTATAACCAAATCTTCCTGCTGTGATCTGTTCAGCTAAAAAAAGAACAAAACAAAAAAAACCCCAAAACAACAAACCACCCGCTTATCTTTTTCACTTCTTTCACAAATTTTTCCACTTCTTCTAGGAAGTGCCATATGCTTTGCAATAGTACACAAAACATTAACAACACATCCGTTGTACCAGCATAGCTCATACAGTGCAGTTTCCACTGAACTTAAAAGATTTTTATCTGACATAACACAGCATGAGAAGACTACAAAAGCAAAGAAAATGCAGTATGTGACTGTCCTGCAGGAGAGAATACATTCGCAGAGGCAGAACATGACTGTGGTCCCCAGCCCCTAACCAGTGGGACTGCTGCTCCACCTGCTGGACATCCAAGAATCTCACCCAGGACAATGGCCTATGTGCAATTTGCAGCACTCCTAAGAGCTTGACCGTTTTCATTTAAGTCAGTCAGATTTTTAATATGATCTTTAATAAGAGCAGAAATAGGTCAGTACTGAAGGCTTTTGAACATACAACCTGTGGTAAAAATGCAGAATCAGACAAGGAAAAAGCACATGGGGTCTGCAGTTTAGTGTCACACCCCTGATAGCTCTCGTTATGAAAGAACACTCACTTAACCAACTTGTTCCAAATGTTCAAAACCACATCCATCCACCCGCTCACCCATCCATCTATCCACCCACTCATCCATCCATCCCACAAGCCTGGCAGCCATGCCATTGCACTCCTCTTTCCCCTGTTAAATTCTAAGCTAGTTCCCCACCCCAAAACCAAGAATTTAGTCTAGAGCTGTTCCATTGTCCTCGACGCTTCAGGAAATCCATTGTAAAGAATGCATTTTTAGGACTGAGATTAGCACTGGCAGTGTGACTGTACTGCCAAGAAGCAAAATGGCTCAGAGATAAGTCAGACTTGTGGCACTGTGCATAAAGATTCAATATCCTCTACAAACCGTGAAGACTCTCAGCTTGTTAGGGCTGGTTATTCTAGGAAATGGTAGAAAAGAGAGTGACCTCTGCTTTTCAAAGGAAGGTTGAGTTCCTCAACAGTAAAATGCTCAAAAAGTTTCCTCCATTCCCATCTCTGGCCTCTCTCTGGATTACGCACTTGCAAAAATACCAGAAGTTTGTGTTTAACTATTTAACCTCAAGTATGCAATGCTGACCTCATTTGACCTATCTAGACTTTTCTGTTGATCTCACATATTTATTGTTGGTGGGGGTTTTTTTGTTTGTTTTTAGTTTAGTTCAAGATCCCTCCTTTACTCACATCTTCTGCATCATGCAGGCTACAACAGACCATGGAGCCTGAGTTTGTACAAGCCCAGCTTTTTAAAAGGGTAACCTAACCTACTGTTATTAATTGCAATGCCATAAGAAGCATCCCAGTTTTAGAACTGCAAATGGCAGTGCCGTTTGTGAGTCTCCATATAGCTTCTGTATCATCCATATAGCAGAACTAGAGTTGCTCTGAGGATGTCATCAATCACTAAGCGAGTCATATCTGTTAGTATTATATCATCTCCCTAGGAGGTAACACACTTACAGAATTACAAATGCAGCCAAGAGGATATTTTATTTTTTCCTCCCATATCGGAATGAGCTTTCCCCATATAGCTGTTTTTAATACTCCTCTTTGCTGAGCTTCAGAAATGAAATGAAAAGACAGTCTAGTACTCTCCACTCATCCTCATGACATTTCTGTTACTGACTGACAATGTATGACTGATGGTGATTTAGAAACACCACAGTCTAGGCTGAACTACAGGAGACATTGGCATGTAACAAACCGCTTCTCTTTAGGATACTTGAACAGCTTTTCCTGCAGAAAAATGTCCATACACTTAAGTAATTAATAGTTGTTTTCATATATTTTGTTACTTTTGTACTGGTATCACTGTATACCAACCTTCTGAATCAGAAGCAGTAGAGATCAAAGTCTACAGGATTCAGCAGAGTAGAACAGTAACAATTATTTTGTTATTATATATCACTGTTTCCCCTTTCCCTATCAAACAGGGAGATGACGGACTTTCAAAAGAGAAGCTACAAACCTAACTTTTCCCAAGTAAAATGCCTATTATTTGTAACTTTTAACGTAAGAAATATAATATTTAGTGCTTCCAGGGAATTGAAGGGTTTTTACCTAACATCATCACCGTTTCAAACTTCTCATTTTGTATACTTGTTCCACTTTCATCACTCATACCAATCTCCATCTCTTTGTATTCAGCAGAATCCCCACAGACATAAGTATCAGAAAGCAGAGGGAAAAAAGATTAAGTACATTTCTTCATGAAAGGACAAAACACTTGCCTTTTAGAGAAACTGTAGTTAAAAAAGGGTCAAAACTACAAATGCCTCACTGAGCCTTCAAGATTATTCAGTCACTTTAATGTAACTTGGAAACTTCAAAGAGAAATCATGCAAAATGAATTTGAATTTTTTAAAAAAGCAGCAGGACGTAAAACTGATGATATAATAGAAGATCATTATACCTTTCTCAGACAGCATTTCTGGGATACAAAATGTGTAGAGATTTAGTTAAATAAAGCAGGTGGGTGAAATTTCAGAAGCAGTTGGCTTTACTGTGAGACAGCAATTTAGAACAATGGGCTGCCTGTCAGCTCTTGTTATTCAGTGGGGTTCAGAAAGTGCCTAGTGCCACCTATTATGCAGGCACTTTAGGCTGAGCTTTAACACCACATATCAAAAACACAAGTCAGACAGTTACATGAGCTGCAAAGCACCATCTGTTCATATTAATACATACAATCTAACTCTAACAAATTCATAGTCAGTCTCAAGCATATTTCCCCCTTATTGTCCCTACTTTGTCTGCCAAACTCTAACCACATTCTGAGTTACAGTACAATTTGTACAAGCCAGCCCAAGATCCTTTACAATCCCATTCACTGTCACCAACTTGTAGTACAATGGCCCCAGTCACAGAAAGCCAGTAGGGCCTTTTTGCATACTGAGAAAAAACAAAAATTGACATCCTTACAGTAGCACAAGTGAGCATAACTCCTTATGCATCGATCATGTCAAAACATTAGTCTGAAACAAGCAGAGAAGCAAAGCTGCAACACAGCATTAAGATGAATGTACTAGCACAACAGTACTAGCACAACAGTTTAAGACAGTGGCTATTAAGTCCTTTATTGCTTAGCATCATTAATGCCTTCCAGTATTTTCCAGGAGATGTTTTCAAAAGCCATATAAGTGACTGGTCTTTGTCTTTTTCTCAGTTTTCTAGCAGTGGAGGAAGGATGCAGCTGGAATCTCTCTACTGAGCTGATCACAATCCAGGAACAAGTCTATTGTCTACACCTCCCATTCTCACTGTGTCATGTAGTGCACAAGGTACACAAGCTTTTGTAGTACCAACTCTGGGAAGGTGCATCAATGCCCTTTTCTGGAGTTACGCACTGGCAAATGCTTACAAGAGGCTACCGACACATCCAGCACAGTGTTTGTGGTGTCCTATGCAACCCTCTCAATTCTAACTAAATACAGAATTTGTGGAGGTGTATTCCATGAATTTGTAGTTTTGTTCTAAGAAGGAGCTTCTAAAAGCATCCAGGGGGCCAGTCATGTGCCTGTCCAGAGCAGGCTGCCAGAAGATGGGACTAATTCAATGGTGATTCAGAATTAGTGAATGGGATATATAGGGATGAATGCACAAACAAAAGGGCACATGCATGTATGCAAACAGAGAGAGAAACACTTATTTAAATTTTAGAAAGCTCTAAACATGAATTATACAAACACAGTACCCTAACTTTGACTGCCTTGTAGACAGAAGTTTTTTTTTTTTAATCTAAGAGTTGTGGGGTTACACTGAAGCATATCTACAAAACATGTTAGTTTAATTAAACACTGTAATGAATCATGCCAGTCCAATACACTTTGGACTAGTATTAAATATAATCCTTAAACATCAATACTTCCAGCAACTATTCACACTCAACAAATTGAAGTTAGCCAGGCATATCAGCCTTTCTACTCAGAAACACAGACCTTAATACACCCTTATCAGTTTTGAAAGCATAAAGATGCAGACATTTGCCACAGCAATTGTTCACTTGTCTCTTCACTAAGACATATGAGCAAGAAATGACACACTCAAAAAAACCAAACACCCAAAACTTCATTAATGCGAATTGCATAAGTACTGATATAGAAAAAATGTGTTTCTATACATAATTATTTTTGCCAATCTAAAATTTAATAACTGAAAGTGCAATTCTATGCAGTACAAAGGATACTGGAAATGGTTAAAAATAGGTTCTTTCTTTTATGTACTTCCATTGCATAAACCAAAACCCCCACAATTTATACATGAAGTTCAAATAAACACTTCATGACACAAACTGTATCTGTGCAAGATGGAATTAACATTTTTAGTATTTATATGCTCTGTTCTACATTTAATCAGAATTTAGCAACTTAAAACACTCTTCCACAGTCTAGTTGGAGATCTTTCTTTCCATCTGCTTACATTTAACTGTTGCCACTCATGAAGTATAAACACTCCAGAAAGCCCTTTTATCTTCAAAAATTATCATATCCCAAATACGAAGAAAAGGTTTACATATCATTAAAACTGGTGAAAAGAAAAGAACAACTTTAATAATGTGATTCACCATTGGTATAATGGTATTTACTATGACATTGACTTATATATTTTATGAATTTCATTACAAGAGACAAACAGCACGTTAGCAATAGCTATTTCTAGATATTAAAGAACAATTCTTACCGCCTGCTTCCCTAACATTGTAGCAAAAGGCTTTTTGCAGCGCAGCAGCCATGAATATAATTTTCTCACCTGAAGTCCAACATTGTCTGCCTGTCCTCCTTTAACTAACTGGGAGATGAAGAGGCCACAGCTAAATTCCACTCCACCTCTCACACTTATTCCAAGTCCTTCAGGATGCAAACGATCCAGTCTCACCTCTTTCAGCTTTCTGCAAAAATGGAAAATACTTGGCTGTTCAGCTGCATAACGCTTTGTGGCAATAATGTTTCATATGAAAGTTACACATTATTTTTCTCCTATAACATTTAGGCATGAAAAAAAGCAAGTTGACTGAAGTTTGGATGGATGTGTGTTAGCTAAAGCCATCAGGTATTTTTCATAAGAAAAGACATCTGCAATCACTGAAGCTGTCTGCTTCTAGAGGGTTAGAGCTATAAGAATTTTTTTATTATTAAATGCAGGAAAAACGAGAAAAGATTGTTTCAACTGGAAAGCATTGGTTTTGACTCCCATATCCTGCTAGATTAAACTACTTGGCAAACAATTTCAGGTAGCTCAAAACTGTACTTCTAGCAAATATAGCACAAGTAAAAAAATTATGCCCAGCTCTACACAGGTGACCCATATTTTACTCGGATTTTATCTGAAAGCTCAGTCAGTATTTCCTGCTTGTACTTAAGTTAGCTGCATTGTTCTACATTCTCCTACCGTGATCTTTTGGGTGTAAGCTGATCATATTCCACCTGGTGTTTTAACGGGATAAGCGGGCGGATAGCATCAAACAGAGGCAATCTGCTTGGTTCATTAATCACGAGTTTTAGGTCCCCCATAAGCACTGGGAGATTCATAGATCTACAAAAACACAGTGAGAAAACAGGCACAGGTAATCAACACACCAACACAAAGCATTATTTAATAACTTGGTGTACACATGGCTTCAAAATTTGCATGTCCCTTCAACCTACTAAAAAAGTTATTTATGTAGATATTGGTTTAACCAAAGTAAAATAGCCTCTAAGAAAGCAAGCCTTCTCTAAGCAAAGAGGAATAACAACTACATTCAAAATAAAATTAAAATCTCGTACATATTGCCTTTATCTCTTAAGGTCACACACATCACTTTTATAGACAACATCTTTAATTTCATTCTCGGAGTCCCAAAAAGATTTATGGAACTGTTTGGAAATAACTTTCCAGATCAGATATACCTGCCTACTAGATTTTTTTCCTTACTAGTTAGCAATCCTTCTAAGTGCATCTAGGCTACAAGCTCCTTCCTCTCCTGAACTTAGAGGACTGACAAATTGTTTTGATTCAGGAGAAAAAAAAAAAAAAAAAAAAAGATACTCAGTAGCAAGAGCAAAGACTTGGTTTAAGTTTTACAATTTTTTTTCAAATCAAAACTGAAGGGCCATCAACCAATAAACAAAATCCACAGAAGTTAACCCGCTGTGAACATCTGTTTTATGAGAGCTATGCAAAGTAGTCTCCTTGATATTGTCAGCACTGAGATAGTTATAGGTTTAGAAAATGTACTTCGTTGCCCAGCTGCAAGAGTGGAGTAACAGCTCCCTAAGATTCAGTAGAGCTATTCCTATACAAAATCCAGTTAAACTTAGTCTATACCTATTTGCTGTTCCCTCTCTTATAATTTACATTTCCTTGCATACAATATTGTATGCATTTCAGTGCATACAATACAATGCACTGAAAATACAGATCAGGAATGCGTATTACATGGGATTAGAGGTCAAATTCTTTTGGAAATGCTATTCACAGTGAAGCAGACATTAAATGTTAACACCAACAGCAATTGCACATATTTTTGCCCTGGAATACTTCATAACGTATTCAAAAGAAAGTGATACATCATCAACTGTTCACAGAGATACTGGAAATTTTGCTCAAGTCATTGCAATTTTGGAAATTGAAGAAAAGTTACTGTATGCATTGTTAATTTTGTAACTGCAAGAAGATTTTAAATAATTAAGAGCTACTGATTCAACTGGCTTTCCAAACAACAGGCTTTATGAATGCAGAAGCAATTAGACAGACCTGAGTGAAACTGAATCAGATATGCAGCTGAATACACCCATAACTATAGCTCAGTGCAAACATCAGATGGAAACATCTACATTTCACTCAGCTGAGATGCTATTAAGACATGAATGGCAACAATGTCTATCAGAGCCACTTGCCTATGATGAGTGGAAAATACATTCTCATCTTCTTTGAAAAACAATGGATCAGATGCTGATCTCATTTGCAATGATATAGGTCCTAAGCAACTGTGGTTTAAATCAGTTCAGCAAAAGGATTGGTAATAGGCCTATCACCTTACCATTTTTTTCCCATTATGTTGTAATAAGCCAGAGTTGTTAAACATGCCAAACAGACACCCAGACTAAATTTTTTCTGCTTTCAGATAAAACAGTTGCAAATTTTTATCTGAATAGTTAGCAAAAAATCTTTGAAAAAACAAACTCAATGAAAATCTCTGTTGCAAATAAATAACCATTATTTGGAAATATTAATGAATTTGATTAATGCTCTCTTCCTAAGAACAGTTTTATCATCCAAGTGCTTTTTTTTACCCCCCCCAATATGAATCCACTAAATTCTTTTACAAAACTGCCAAGTCATAAAGCCGAAGTAACTTTATGGGTGATTACAGACATACTCCTTCCTTGCCTGCAGGCTACATTGTAAAAGTATAAACTTCATTAAACAGAAGAAAAACTATTCTTCGACTGCTTTTCTAGTAGCATATAGAAGGACCACTTAAAATCTTGAATATTCACTCTTTACATTTAAGAATATTAGTAAAATTCTACACAAACATATATAAAGCTAGATCTTACTGGTGGTACATTCGCAGCACATCATAAAGGTAATCCTTCTCTGCTTCATTGTCAATGAGTAGATTAACCTGAAAACCCAAGAACATTGTAAAATCTCTGACTAAATAGCCACAAAGGTTGAACATACAAGGCTTTCACAAATTCTTAAGCTATAGAGCAAAGATTTCAATAGGG
>NW_009200236.1:61789-65696 GCF_000690835.1 Fulmarus glacialis
AGATAAACACATTTTAGCAATAGAGTATTACCTACAATGTGAAACTCATAACAAGACTTTTTAAAATTAGTATTACAACAATTGGACAAGGTGGTAAATACTGATATACTCTGTATGCTACATTTCCCCTCGGCAGCAATATTACTACAATACTATCATATTTGCCTTACCTGATAATCACTGTACTGTTGAATAAATGTTTTCAGACACATTTTAGCAATAGAGTATTACCTACAATGTGAAACTCATAACAAGACTTTTTAAAATTAGTATTACAACAATTGGACAAGGTGGTAAATACTGATATACTCTGTATGCTACATTTCCCCTCGGCAGCAATATTACTACAATACTATCATATTTGCCTTACCTGATAATCACTGTACTGTTGAATAAATGTTTTCAGAAACCTTTTTGGCCATTCATTAATATAGCACATGATGTCACAGATAAAACCACCACACTGAGATGATTATAATCTATATTCTGTCGTCCAAACCACTGATTTCAGCATCTTACTTCTAACATTATGCAAACTGCTACACTTCTGTTCCTCTTTGCTCCAGCTCTTAACTGATAGAACTTGCTAGTCATTCTTTCGTCCCCCACTAATAGTACATTTACTTAAACCAGTGTCATATTACTATGCCTGCTCTTGGATAATTATAGTAAAATAAAGCAAAAAAAACCCCCAAGAATTCTCATATGAGGAGTTCAATTTATATTCAGTGACAGCAAGACCCCCACTGATATTACTTGCAGCGAAAGGTCACACCACATTAGTTTTACATTTGGACAAGCTTAATGTTTAGGAAAACAACTTACATCTGACCTAAAGGCTAGTATTACTGTGACATGAAGTCTGAGGACCAATTTGCATATTTAAAGAAAGGCCCTTTCTTTCTAGGTTTGCAGTGGTTTGCATTATATTCTAAACTAAATACATGCTTCATATTCCCTTTGTCCCTTTTGGCTCTCTAAAGCCAGCAAGACTCCACATACAGGTGGTTTTCTATTACTTGTCTCCTCTGGAGAAAGACGCTTTCAAAACAGCTAAAGACCAAAAAGCTACATGCAGGACAGGACTGCTTGACAGTAATGCTAGCAAGTAAACCAATTTATTCACAGTTAATTTCAAAACACAAAAGAAGAAGTCTGCCTTAAAAGGAAATAAAATGGTTGCACTCAAAACTGACTGGTTCACCAATACTGTATACAGACTCAAGGCAAGGTTGATACATGTAAAACTAAGTCCAACACCCATTTTTTCCCTTCCCCGTCAGGAAAAATACAACATATAAATCAGCTTTGGTTCTGGTATACAGAACTCAATCCCTAGTGCTAGCTAAGGTACTGTATGAGCAGTGTCTCATGAAGAACATTAAATGTTTAAGCACATCAACCCTATACAGCAAAGAGCAAAACCATCCTGATTAGAAAAGCAACCAGTAACGACATTACATTTTTCTTCTGATATGCTAGCTGATGGACACATCCCCACTCTCTCTCAGGAACTGGAGGACCATATCTAAAGCCTGCCATCTCTTCTCACACAACATTCAGTCTTCCTGTTTGATTCCAGCACTTCTCACTCTACACCAGTAACTTCCTTATCCTCTGACAAAAACAACCATCCAAGTGACTTCTTATATATTCAGAACGCTACAGCTGGGTTAATCTTCCTGAGCCATCTCTCTAATTAGGTCATTCTTCTCCTGTTGCCTTCTATTATCACTTCATTGCAGCCACCTGCATCTCTTACCATTCTCCTAATTCATTAACACCTTGGGACAGAGTCTTACTGTAGACATACACTTTACCTAGGCTCATCAACAGCTTCTAAGAGACGACTCCAATCTCATAAATCCTAAAAGATCATGCCCCCACATGTTAAGAGAAAAAAAAAAAAAAAGTATCACTGGTGACATGGTGTAACTTGGATCAGAGAAGTATTTTAGTACCTCTCTATTTTTCGAGAAAATAACTGTAGAGATATGGGTAAATGATTTCACAGCTTTTAAACCAAGAATATAAAGAAAAACATCTAGACAGACTCCTTGCCCTAGATGGCCGTGCTTGAGCAGAAGGGTTGGAGCAGATGACCTCCACAGGTCGCTTCCAACCTCAACCTTTCTGTGGTTATTTAGAGGTATCTTCATAGTAGTTTTATAATTTACAATCCTAGAACACAAATAAAGAGTTGCTTATGCTCTATTTCTCACTATATAAATTGCACTGTTTTTCACAGAAATTAAGGAGTCATCACAAAAACTGCACCTACACACAAAAGAAAAATAAAATCTGGCAACAGGTCTACATAAATTTGTTCAGTAGAATAGAAGTTGTGGGGGAAAAAAAGCACTTTTTGTTGTGGAAAAAGTTCAGATTACAGTAATGCACTACTGTAGCACTAGCCCAATCTGTCAGCTTTCAAAAAATATAAAGTTCTAATTCAGATACACAGCCTTTGAAAAACTATTGAGGGAAATGGAAGAACCGGCCAATATATTTGCATATATTATATATTTTGCATTGCTGCTTGATTGATAGGGAGAACTGATTAAAATTACTAAGAAAAAAATATAATAGGAAAGTGGCAAATCATTGAGGAAACTCAGATCCTCTGGCTGAGCATTTTCACTACTTAGACACAGAAAAAGTAAGTATTCAAGACATTAAAATTGCCACAGAGGCCACTAGAAGCAGGACGGTACGAAATAATTTAAAGAAAAGACCTGTTCCAGTATCTTCTAACTCAGATAAAGTTTTCGGACATGCATTCTACTTATTTGCACCAACAAATGCTGACAATAAGTCTTATGTTATCAGGGGTGGGACTAGAATGA
Source organism: Fulmarus glacialis (assembly GCF_000690835.1). Lineage (NCBI taxonomy): Eukaryota > Metazoa > Chordata > Aves > Procellariiformes > Procellariidae > Fulmarus > Fulmarus glacialis. The sequence goes on from NW_009200236.1 coordinate 64,636, forward strand.
TTTATCAATTATAGCAGCAATGAAAGGGAAAAGGTTTAAAGTTCAAGATGGTAACCATCTGCCTAGGAACCAGAGTCTTTATAGATATGTTGCACAACCCACTGCTGAGTTATACAGTAATAGCTAGCAAGGCAGAAATAACCTGCTAGATGGCTATAGTTATCACTACAGAGTATCCAGGTCCTCAATGTTTTTGAACTCCAGTTTGTCATATAGGTGTTTTTTTGCAGCCCCTCTACTTCATCCTAACAATTCTTTAGTTAAAGGCTTTATTACCAGGTGATACTTCTATAAAACACAACATTACACTACTTGGAAGAAATTCCACTCCCTAGCTGACAAAAAAACAAACCAAACCAAAACCAACCACAACCTCCCCCACAAAAAAACTCCACAAAACATTACTGAAAACTTTAGTCTGAGAGAGTCCTAAATGGCTATGCAAAAACATCTCTTAAATGCGTAAACCATTTTTCCCCTCCTTTCCTTAAACAGAGCTTTCTGAGCTTACTTTTTTCATGCAATTTTCAACTCTGCTGAGCGCTTATTTAACTGGGTAAATGACAAAATGACGTGCCAGGCAGACTGGGTCGCTTCATGTATCAAGTGCATTTAGCACATGACTGCACATGTACAATTGCACTCGTTAATGTTAAGGTGGAACTTAAGTCTTCTGAGCACCGGCGGGCAGCCCGCAGACTGCAAACGGGAACTGCCTGGGCCTGGACTTCAGCACCTGCACTTTTGCCTTCCCTGAAGTTGACCGCGTGCAACATTTTTTACATGATATTAAAATAAAATAAATTGTATCAAGCCCTGAAAAAGCTCATGCATCGGGGAATGCTCTTCCTCTTCTCTCCCTCCCTTTTTAAGGGTTTTAAGCTTTACGACCACCCTCTCACAGGAGGCTGCCACCCGCTTTTCCGCGCCATTGGCACGGCAGCGCCAAGTTCCCAGAGCTTCTCCCTTCCCCGTCGCTCACTCTGGCATACAGCCTGCGCTCACTCGCGGGCATCGCCGGCAGCACGCCCCAGGCCCCCCCGGCGCCAAGAGCCGTGCCC
>NW_009200237.1:0-10633 GCF_000690835.1 Fulmarus glacialis
TCTGAGACGGTTTTAATTTGCTCCGGCTCCTTTTTTTCCCCTTCCACCCCCTCTTTCTCCACTCCTCTCTCGGCCCTCTCGGTTTATCGGCGCTCCCTCCGTCCTCCGGTTTTGATTTAGCGTCGTGAACTCACGGTCCGGCGTGGAAAATATTAGGCCGGGGCTAAAGCTTTTTTTTGGGGTGGGAGGGGGAGTCCCTGTCCCCCCCGGGGTGCGGGACAGGCTGCCCGGGCCGGGAAAACCTCCCCGGAGCTCCGCTCGGGAAGGCACGCTGCCCCTACCCCTCCCACGGCACCTCGCTCCTCGGCTCAGAAACAAATAGATACCCTTTTTTTCCTTTTCTTTTCTTCCTAGTGCTGTGATGGAAAGCTCAGGAAAATCCCCTTATTTTAACTATATTTAATTTGTGGATATTTTTGTGCCGTGCCTTCCAGGGAGCTGAGCTTTGTGCAACAGACGCACTGTTAAGTTTTGCTGAATAAAAATATGTATCAGCAGTGAAGCAGGTAGCTCTGAAAGCTTTTTTTATTTTTAAATAGCAATACCAAGAATATTGCTCTACTGTGGCAGCTGGCGATTAGTATAGTTAAAAGTAGGGGTTGCCGTGTGTTTCCCCTTTATTTATTCTATACTCATTAATGATTCAGAAACGCTGTGGCTCTTAGAGGGGATATTTAGTTTAGTCATGGTTGTGGAGCTCATTTTCTGTCACGATCAATCAAAATTGGAAAATCCTATTGCAGCGGGTTCAAAACGAGCGCCTGTTCGCAAAAGGCACGCTGCAAAGCATAATGTTTCTCCCTTGCAAAGTGGAGTGCAATATTATCTGGGTGCCTGTGCGTGTGCTTTTTGTGTCAGAAGGATCACAGAATTACTTCTGACAATTTTTTTTCTTGAGCGTTTTGACACTGGCTAAATATAGAGAGTTGAACAATCCCGCTGTCGTGACAAAAAATGCTTTCTGTTTTCTGAAGAAAAGGCTTTGAGAGCTCAAAAAACAAAATCATTCTTCAAAGCTTAATGTGCTGTCTGAACCATTTTGTTTAATCATATATTTCAGTTTGGTAAAGGCCACAGGTTGAGTAATTAACAATAACTTGGTTTTATTTGTCAAAAGCAATTTAGCTGTATAAAATATACTCCACTGCAAGCCAGAAGGCTCCTCAATTCCACATGGAGAGAAAAAAAAAACCAAAACCCCCGGATTTTTGGGTTTGGATATTTTTCCTAAAGACTAAGTTTTTGATCACAGATTCTTAATGTGAAAATGATGGCGGAATCCCGGATCCTTAATTCTGTCTAGTTCTTGTGTAAAGCGTTGTTGAGCTGAGGATAATACAGATCATTTAAAATTATTGCCATCGCTTAAATAAATAGCAGCGGATATATCCTACATTTCTTTTTACTGACAGTATCATTATTTTCTTCTGCTTTTCTGCCTGTAAACCATTTCAGATCACTTGTAAGATTTGAAATCTCTTTTAATGCCCTGAGGAGCATGGAGGCAGTGGGAGGGTTTTTTAGCTGCAGTCCGAACCCGCCTGTCTCCCATCAGCTATAGAGGTGCACAGCTGCAGGCCATCACCTTAGCTTACCAGGTATTGAAATTTTTAAAATACAAAGCAATTTGAGAACAATATTAAACAACTCTCAACGCTGACGGCACGCAGAGGTCTCGCTGGAGGGGAGGTTTGAGGGCTGTCAGCAGAAGCGGGCGAGCGGGACGGGGGCTGCCTGCTCTGGCTGGCTGTGTCTCAAAGGAGGGGGCGAACCGAAGCCTCTTCCTTGCGAAGGCTTAATACTGAGAAAAAGACATCTGTCAGACGTATGCGAGGGGGACTGGCTCGCAGGAACGGCTTCATTAAACGCCAGGGTCGGTATTGAAATTCAGTTCAGCTGCCTGGGGATGGAGCGGGCTGGACTGCCCCGGCTCCTCGCTGCAGGGGAGGAGGCTGCAGCGTGGGGGTCTCTGAGGACAGGAGCGAAGCACCACCGCATCGCAGCCCGGCAGCTCCAGGCTGTCTTCCCAGCAGAGGAGTTTGGGGAGGATGAAAGCATGCACCCATCCTTTAAAAAGCAGGTATGAAACCCTAATTCTGCACGGGACAGCGCTGCTCTCCCCGCGCTCACGCAGAGTCTCACACCGCTGGCCACAGCGGCATGGCGTGAGGGGCAAAAATCCCCGGACCAGCAGCTGAGCATCTCTTTTTCTGGCTTTGTTAGGGCTTAGATTCAAACCATCGTGGAAGCCGCGCTCTGGCATGTAATGTGGTTGCACGGGCTCTGGGCAGGTGCCGTCTCTGCTCGCAGGCCGTGAGGTTGTCCCCGGGTCCCCGGTGTGTATGGCAGCGCCCGCCCTGCTTCCGTGGGTAGGAAACGAGATCTTGCACCATAGCCACGCTGGCCGCAGGTCAAGGGGCAGATACCTGTCCCTTTGTGTTATACAGCCTTCACAGGGGAACTCAGAGCCCAGGGCGTCGCTCAGCTTTTCAATTCCCTGGGTTTGCTGAGCCCATTACAAAAAGACACCTTTCAACTTCTGCATTCAGGTCCTTTCTTTCCATCTCGTCTCTAGGAGTACTGAAGGCACCGTCTGCACAGCCCCCTCCTGTGCTCTTCCCAGGGCGAGAGCAAACACCCATCCCTCTCCTGCAAAAGCTCATCCAGCCCCAGCACCACACGGCGCTGAGAACCCACAATCCTTGTGACTTTGGTGGGAGCTGTAAGTGCTGCGGGAGACGACCGGCACCTTCTCAGACGAAGTCCTTGTCTCCTGGCTGGCCAGCTGCCCCCGAGACCACTGGAGTCAGCCTCTGTCTCTCTGTTCACTTTGCTGAATATTTCTTTGGTCCTACAGTGCACTGAAGGAGAAACAAAAAAAAAAAAACCCAAATATTTTCCTTTAGGTTAAGCTCTTGCTTAATGTTAAGCCCATATGGAAGTCTTTGCCTCAGTGTAAATCTCTGCAAGATCAGCTTATTAGCTTATGCCCAACTTTGCAAACAAACGCCGCACGTGCTCGCCGACAGAAGGGATGAAGGGCTGCTAAACCTATTCCTTTGTTTTCTTATTGAAATGGTTTTCTCATGACCATAATGAGGTGGGAAGGCCGCACACTTGGCAAAAAAACGGATGTTAAGTTGTGCTGGTGGAAAAACACATCGAGCAGGCTGAAATAGCACCGGGTCGGCTTGTTGCGTTTGGCACCGCGCGTACGGAGAGCGGCTGCAGGCTGAACGGCGTGCATGTGGCCCCGGGGGGAGAGCGGGGAATCTCCTCCTCGTGGAAAATATTTCAGATGAGATTCAGATACCTTTACTCGTGCTTAAGTCAGCCAGGCTTTATGGTACGGATCCATCCGGCACATCACCCCCGGCTCTCAGAGATGGTCCTCCATCAGTTTTGTGCGGGATCTTCTCATCCCTAGGGAGTCCTGAAGAAGGACCATGGGAGAAAAAGGAGGGGACGTACATCAGGGTGACCTGAGCCAACGGTCTGGAAGAAAGGCAGGATAAATAATCCATCCAAAAGAAGGCACCCTCCAGATTAGTTTGCCTCATGCATTTTGCTCCATGTCTGGCTTGGGGCTAGGGGTGGTGAAGGATGCAAGAGGTTAAATTTTACAGTGCTGGGCTGTGAATATAAGGTATCTTCTGCAGCTCTTTACGACCTGGTGCCACACTTCATAGCTCTTAACAAGGGCGCTGTATGAGGTATGCGCTCAGCGTGTTGTTCCAGCAAGCGAAGAGCTGTGTTTCATGGTGTTGTACCAAAGCCTTTCACGGAGTTCAGAGCCATTTAGTGGCAGGTAAACTCTTTTCAGGGATCATTTCACAGCAGAAACTTGTATCAATATGAAAACGCGCCGAGGTGGCAGGGCAAGAGTGAGGTGAGCGGCAGAGAACGTTATAACCATCATAAAGACTCTGAATAATCACCGCAAAACTCTGTTTATTTCTCCCTGTATGTGGCACAGGGGATATAAAATAGGATTTACAGCACGTAAAGCTGTGAAGAGCTGCCTTGTCCGTTCTAGCCGACTCCTTCAGCCCTGAAGCACCTCTGTGGGAACCGCTCCAGTGATGCTCCCTTTGCTTCTCCGTCCTGCCTGCAGGCGCTGGCAGCGTGCTCCTCGCACAAGGCCCTTAAAATTGAAGACAAGGGGAAAAAATACCTTATCTTATCACACTGCTCTGGAAACTGAGCAAAGACTAAGAGTGGGCGCTGTGAGCAGCAGCCTGCCTTGCGCAGCCCTTCCTCTTCCTCCTCCTCCTCCTCCTCCTCCCCCCCCCTCCTCCTCCTCCTCCTCCTCCTCCTCTCCTCCTCCTCCTCCCGTGGGCGCAGCAGCTAAACCCTGCAGACACAGCGCCGCGGGGCCAATGCACTCGCGGTCCTGTAGTATTTGTGTCACCCATCCCTAATTAAATATTGCCAGCTCCCAGAGCTGATTTGCCAGGTTTGCCCGTATTCTCCCCCCCGCCGCCTGGCCACAGCAATGCACCAAGACCTGGGCACGAAGCTCTCGGGGGCAGCGGGATTTTTCTCAAGGCTTCAGCTCAGCCAGGAGCTCTCCATCGGGTCATTTGGTGCAGCTCCAACACCAAAACCATGGCATGGCCGGAGGGATGAGCTGCAGGTGATGGGAGGGAAACCCGAACCCTCTGACCATCAGCTCCTCCCGTCCCCTTTGCTCCGAGGGACATGCTGTCCATCGCGGTTCTCGGCCAGACAAAGATGGGGCTGGTGGTACAACCGTGGTCCTTTTCCCTGCCGTAGGAAAGAGGGGAAGCTTGTGAAGTGGGTGACGATGCAGCTTTGGAGGAACTACTTCAAATGAGACTGGCAACAGCTGGAGCCCAATATTAGAAGATGAGCCTGTGTAAGACACCTTCCCACCCTTCCTGGTGAAGCCAGGGTTTGCCCCGGGCTGATACTGGCTTTATGCCCTGCTCCCTTAATAAAAGCACCCATGGATGCTGATGGGTGCTGCACAGCTTTGGTACCAAACAGGGTCACGCTTGGGCATAAATTATTTTGGAATGGAAGCGATTGCTCAGTTCCTCTTGTCTCCCTGACTCTACAGGGCTGGCAAGAGATAAAAAAAATAAACGAAAAAATAGTTATTTATGTCCCTATACATTGTTTTCATTGAAGTCTTTCTCCAGAGGAAAGAAAAGTTCTTTGAGCAAAACAGGTCTCTTTTTTGCAGGGGTTTGAGTAGAAATATTTTGAGATGCAAAAGATGGTTTTCTGACTGTGTTTTTTTTGACAGATGAGATAAGAGAAAATGACTAGTCCTGTATGGCTGGAAAAGCTGTCTTTTCATTTCAGGGGAAAGCCAAAATATTTTTTGATCTCTCTGGTTTGGGTTTGGTGGGGGGTGCTCTGTTAGTTTGCTTTGAAAGAAGGAAAAAAACCTCCTAGCTTGTTTCATTTCAAATTTTTCCTGGAAAACAGACACAACATTTTGCAGTAAACTCTTATAAAAAATATATTCGTGGCACCAGTCTGCAGCTGTGAGGGCATATGGAGTGGGAGAAGAGCTGCTGAATAATGTTGATAGTGTTTTCGCAGCCACTTCTTCAAACCAGGATCTCACTTTCAATCGTGCCCTGAAACTTTCCATCTCCTCCTGGCCCCTCTTCACCTCTGCCTCGGTTTTCATCCCTGCTGGGCAGAACCCAAGCCCAGACCTGGTTTCACTGGAAAATGTTGGGATCTAATAAAAACAGATGTCGTTTGAAATCAGATGTTGTGTGAGACTGGTTGCAACAGGTCACATAAAAGACGCTTAGCCCCCTGTCCCCAGAGATGGACATAAAAAGACCTTTCTTGCTCTATACCCTCCCAAGCAAGCTCCAGAAGAGAGGGACTCGCTGATTTTTTTGCATAACACACCAAGGGGTTTAACCTACGTAAATTTGTCGAATCCTATGAGCACCGGTAGGTGGGGGGGAGCTGGGAGATGAAAGCAGACCCGACCAGGAGCTGACTGGGACTTGCAGTAATTTCATCGTGCAGGAAGCCAGGCACCTTCCAGGGAGCCTGCACGGACCTGGCAGCTCCTTCTTTCTGTTGAACCCGCGCCCACGATATCAGCTCCTAAAGATTTTAAATAACAAATTAAACGTGTTCTACGTTATGTGAATGCTGCCGCTGCTTTCTGGTAGTTTTCCTGGAACAGCGGCGGCGGGAAGGAGCGACGAGCGTTGGAACGGGAACATCTGCATCGCTGGCTGCCATCGTCGGATGGGGACCACGGACCGCAAAGAAAGAGTGGCTCCTTTCTGGAATTCCCCCTCTAAATCAAAAGCTGCTCAAAAAAAGAAAGCATACATTTGAGTTATTGTGTGTTATTGGACATACGCAATGCCAGAAGAAACAGCGGTAGAGCCATTTGCTGTTCCCGAATCTAACCTGAGCAGCTCCGCTCTCCGTGTTAAGATTTATTTGCATGGCGTGTCCCGTCTTCTGGCACAAACCTGATTTCCCTCCGCCTCTCTTCAACCCTCCTTCTCCAACAAGGGCTTGGGGGGGTTAGCAGCGCCCAGCCTCGCTGCCCCCGGCAACTGCTGGCTCGGGATGGGCAAAGCCAGCCCCCGGCCCCCACGGCGTGCCCCATGAGTGCCAAATCCTGCCCTCTCCCCCCCGCCCCGAGGAATTCGGCATTGCCATCCCAGAGCGGGGTTCCCCCTCAGCCCGGGACCGGGTGAGCGAGATCCTCGTGGGCCGCTGGGCCAGTAATTCGGATAAAATGTGAATGAAACAATGTAAGAGGAAAATGTAAGCGCAATTTGTAAAGGCTGCACACAAACAATGCTTCCTGCTATTAATTCAAAGGCATCAATAGCTGAGTGCTTTCAGGGCACAGTATCTATTCTGTTTTCCATTTATATGCTAGAATTGTGGTAGATGTCAGGAGAATTTAATACACATGATGTAGGCATATGAATAAGCTGGATCCTTTTCTGGGAACAAGTATTCATAAGTCTCCATGTGGTTCCACATCTACAAAGACATGGGTATTTATTTCATGAGATCTGGACTCCATTTCAGGCAAGAAAAATCCCACTGAAGCCAATGGGGAATCTTTCTGTTCACGTCAATGGATCTCAGAGCCCCAGTTCAGGAATGCACTTAAAACACATGCTTAACTTTAAAGCCAGGCTTAAGTCTCACTGAAGTCCATTAGATGTAAGCGTACGCTTTTGCTGAAAGACGAGGAATTTAAACAAGCATTTATGTGCTTACCTGAATCAGAGCTTGGCTCGCGCTCACAGCAGAGCGAAGCTGAGGCTCGTAAAAGAAATACTACAGAAATAGCACACATTTGAAGTTTTACGGGTCCAGGTTGTCGGTCTGCATCATCCGACCAGCGTGGGGGGAAAGGCTCTTCCGCAGACGAAGGCAGAGTTCGACACGCGTTTGCATCCGCTCCCGTTTCCCCAAGTTGTCTGGGTAAACACCGCCGACTTGCACGGCCAGCAGCGAGCCCCTCGGTGCTCGGCCCCGAGCGCTAGCCAGCAGCCCAGCCGGATTTTGGGGAGGCTGCTCTGCCCTGCCCTTCCCCTCTCAGCCATCCCGTGAGCGAGTGAAGCTCAGTGGGTGATTTTCAGCACTCCCACCACAGCCCCCAGCTGCCCTTCTCTTGCCTTTGGGGTTTCCCCGTGCCTTTTCAGCAGAAAAAGGCAATTTGTCCAAATGGCTGCACTCCCCCATAAATGGCATGGGTTTTGGGGGGGAAAAGGCTGCGCGCGGGCTCCCACCCCACCGGGAGCGCAGACCCCCCGTGCTGTCCCACCACTTCAGGGAGAAAGACGCCTCTGTCTTCCCCCAACAAGCACTCAGGTGTCCCCAGTTCGCCCCTCGAAAGCACCAGTTCCTCCCCAAAATCCTTCCTCGGAAGCAGGCTGGCTCTGCCCGGGGGCCGGAGGAAGCCCCAGCAGGTGCCGCAGCCCCCCCAGGGTAACGGTCTGGACCAAGTTATTGCCCCCCGTGCACACAATATAATGTGGGGTGAGCAAATGCAAGTCCTACAGGAGCCCGATGGCTGCGCATCCCCCCTGGGGTACAAGCCGCTGCCAGCCATGTTGCAGAGAAAGGGTGCGTTATCGCTAGCAAATACCCTCGGCAGGTCAAAAAGCGAGTCTCCAGCTCGGGCAGGGAGAGGAGGGGATTCCCTGGGCTGGTGGCGGGGTGGGACAGAGGGACCGGGAGAGCACAGGAGCGGGAAATCCTCCGGAGGGATGGACATCACCCTGTCCGCCTCGGCCGTGCATTTCTTTTCCCGCTCCCAAGCCCTCGCTCTGGCTTTTAGCAACCCCAGCTGAATGAGTGACCTGCTCTGGGCTCCAGGATTCAACATCTGCAGCGATTAATTTCCTCAGGATTAAGTTCCTCTGATTTAAAACAACAGATAATGGCTAATAAGGGGAAACATCCCTATCATAAACACTGCTTTGGCATTTACCATTTGAAATAATTTATATTCTCTGGTCTAGTGGGTTTGTATCACCAGACTTAATGACTGTTTCTGTTTAATTTTCAGATGCTTAATTGCAGTCGAACACTTCAACACCATTAAATTAAAACAAGCTACCAGCTTTTCCTTGCCTATGCTGCTGGCCTGGCTCCAAGTGACATTTAAAGCGATCTCAGATGTTTTATTCCTGCCACACAGGCTGCTCGCTTACGAACAAAAAGTGTGTGTGCGCGTCGGGGCGGGGGGAGTGCATGAAGCCACCAACATGGGAGCATTAAAAACTACTTCCAGGCAGAAGAGCATCGGGATGAGGCTTGGTAACCACAACTGCTTTCCCTTCTCCGGAGCAGATCTGCGGTACCTGGCCGTGCCCATGGCCGAGCTGCCGGCGGGCAAAGGGTTTGGGGGCACAGAAGGACCCCAAAATGGGAGCCGACCAGGAGAGGAGCCGTCAGCCCCCGGCCTCGGCAGACCCCCCTCTTCGGCCCGACACGAGCTCTGCTGGGGCTTCGCTGGAAAAGATTCTGTTAAGGGGCTTTATCTCGGGCAATTTCACATCTTTGAGCAAATTTTCCAATGTGGAAGTACTTTGGGTTTCAGGTACCTATTAAAAAGGAGTAAGAGGAAATGGAGTTCCTCTATAAGTTAATATTCGTTGGTAATGGATGTTTAGAGTTAGTATGTGTCTTTACAACATCATTCATAGGGGTATTGTTTGCTTCTGACAGTTTTTCTTTTAAGATTAATGTGCTTATGAAAACCTTGTGCACTGCTCTATGAGGCAAGCTTGAAATCCATCAGCAATACCATCGCCATGACACAATGCTGGGAGAGCAAAGCAAATGACAAACAGAATCTGGTTTTTCAGAAACCAGTGTGTGTTGAAGAGAAATGATCTGAGGCGAAATCTGGCCTCTCTCCAGCCACCCTTCCTGTTCTGCTGTTGGCACTACCAGAGAAGAGGGAGAGAGTAAAAATACATGCGAGGGAGTGAAAGAAAACAAAATTAATTGGGGGGAAAAAATAACTCAAACCTGCTAGAGTTTGGTCTCTTTTTAGCAAACAAGCATATGGAAAATTCATATAAAGTTTAAAGACTATTTCAGCCAAACATGCTTGTTATACATATAAATAATTTCATCAGAGATCAGCGGAAACAATGCAATTAGAGGCGAGTTGCATTTAGCATGTTGGGATTGCATCCAGTTGACGTGCATCCTCGTGAAAATTCAAACATCATGGACCAGACCCTGAGCTACTCTCAGCTGCCAAAGCTGTGTTGATTTTTTTTTTTTTTTTTTGTGGGTTTTTTAATGTTTGCTCGCCCGACCCTGATTAGGCGAGACAAGGGTCTGGCCTCACTGCTGCAGGAGACAAACCAGCGTGCAGCACGAACACGCTGGGTTAAGTGTTACATGCTGTAGTTGGACGCAGGGGAGCCGAGAGCCTCGCAGGAGGTACGAAACCATCGCTGGTAGGCGACGGCGGGACTCAGCCTGCCCTAGCAGGGAGCTGATGGGCTGCTCCGCGGGGCCAAGTCCTTCCCACATCCCCCCCCCCCAGACCATTCAGAGGGTTTGCGGAAAATGGGTGAAAACGGGTGACATTTGGAGGAAAAAAGAAAGTTAAATATTGCTCTTACTTGGGCAGAGGTGGCCTTGTATTCACACCTGCGTCCTGGTCATCTGCAGGAAGGAGAAGACAGGCCGTGTCCCAGACAACGCGGGGGCTACGTGAAGGCAGCACCCGCCGCTCGCCCCGCTCGGGGCTGGGAGAGACCGAAAAAGCCTTAAAACAACATTTGTGCCGGGTTACCTGATCCCAGCGCTGGGCTGAATGTAAGAACAGCCTGGATTCAGCCTCTCGCACTCCTGGTTTGATCATTATCTCAAGTGGAGACACAATGCCCTATTTTTCTTTCTATTACGGCTATCTGAAAAATAACACTTGAAATTAATTTCATTCTCCCGAGTTCGTTAGCAGAGGAACGAGCAAACACAGGAGGGGCAGACCGAGTCCTGTGCAGCTCCTCGCAGTGAATCTGCTTTCCTGGTGGAAACGTGTGGCACTGTATTTAATAAAGCCTCTAATAAACCTGAAAGCGATTCGTTTTCCTCAGACAGCCCGACGGTTGAAATCCCCTGGGATGGC
>NW_009200237.1:10647-13205 GCF_000690835.1 Fulmarus glacialis
AAATCCCCTGGGATGGCCTTCCCGTCTCCTCTAGGAGCCTGAGCAGCTCTTTTGGCTTTCTGAAGGAAGGAGACTGGCAGGGGCAGGCCATCCATCCATCCATCCGTCCATCGGTCCATCCCTCCCTCCCTCCCTCTGTCTTTCTGACCCCTATTGCTCGGTGCCCACCCACACACTTTGCCATCCTCTGGCAAACATCAACAGCAGCCTCAAAAATATTAGTTTTCTACCGGCGAGATGCAGGGGCTGGGGCAGACCCTGTGCTGTGCCCCCACGCCAAGGAAGGGGCTCCCCTCAGCAGCCGTGAGGACATGGGAAAAGCCCCCAGAAGTGCTTCTGATTACTGTCTATCGTCATTTTCATCAGACCAGGTTCAGACAACCTCCCGGCTGTGGGTGCCACCCGCAGCCCTACCGAGGAGGAGGCTCCATGCCAAAGAGCTTGCCCTGGTCAGCAAAAGAGGGAAGATGAGCAGAGAACCAGAAGCCCAGGAAGGGTGAGCAAGTGCCCCAGGATCACTTATTAGAGGCGGCGGGGGGGGAAAGTCAGAGAGAAAACAGGGAAAACTCCCTTTCCACCAGCCCCTTTTATTTCCCCATGGTCAGCTGCTACTGCCTTGCACAGCACCAACACCATTGTCTCTTATTTAGGATGCTTGAGTCCCCAAATACAATTTGGTGAAGCCACAACGCCCATTTTCCTGGATGGCTTTCCAGGGTGGATCAGTTGCATGAGGGCTCTGGTTTCTGCTCTTCATCAACTGCTCCGTCACTTCTCGCTGTCACCGTCATCACTTCTAGGATGGATGTTTGCAAAGCTGGGCTGGCGCAGGCAGGGGGAGCACAGGGAGGCGAGAGCCACCACGTCCACGTCTCCAGCTTCTGCCGAAAAATAATAGCAAGCAAATGCCAGTTTGGTAGGAAGGGGACTCCTGAAGGGGATATCTTTCACCTCTTTGTGACTTCTTCCACAAATACTTCGTCCTTCAACACCTTTTTGTTGACAAAATCTCTGTCAATATAGCCTGAACTTCAAACTTGATACCATCTCCGTACCAAGAGGAACCGGTTGCACCAGAAGTGCTGTTGTAAGAGTCGTCTGTGTGGAAACCCGGGCTCCTGCCCCCAGCCCTGGTAGTGGGGCTTGGCACGCGGTTTGCTTTGTGGAAGGGCATTTCTCATGGCATACACGCACAAATTCAACCAGCCTGGGTGCAGGGTGGCCAAGGTTCTCAGAAGTGGCAGGTGATGTTTCGCTGCTCCGTGAGGGTATTTCTAACATGGAATGCCCTTAAAGCACCCAGCAGAGCACAGAGAATAAGCCCATGGCTTTGAAGATCCTGTTGCCACGGAGGTGCTTTGTAGGGCCCCAGGATGGATGCTCAACCCACCGGCAGCACCTGTAGCCTTCTTTTCAAAAAGCAGAAGCCAGCAGCAAGTTCAAATGCATCCATGTAAAGAAGGAGGCAGCAGAAAGCTTATCCAGGGAAGAACAGCCTTCAGTACACCAAACCCGTTGCAATACACTAAAAAACAGGCTCTAACACGCTGCTTGAGACCGTTCTGGAACAAAAATACCCGTACACTGCAGCGCCTTCATTCGCTGGACAAATCTGGCTAGTTTTAAGGGAGGCACAACCCAGACTGTACCCACGGGAGCTTGGAAAGTCACGGCTGATGGCAGCTATGTGCTACACTTCTGAAGTCTTGCGCTGGCCTCAGCGCACACCATGGCCACACACCCGTGGAGAAGGGCTTTTGCCCAGCAAAGCACATCTCTATGCTGCACCTATAAGCACATCTCTGTGCTGGATCTATAAGCCCATCTCTGTGCTGGATCCCAGCCTATTTAGTCCAGTGGTACAGGGGAAACCTCTGACCCTGTCAGAGTTGAAACAGCCAGAACCTGGTGCCCAGAACCAAGAAGTAGTTTTATGAACCATCACACCCCAGGTTTCCCATCAAGATTTGCCCAGGAAGCATTTCCAAGGAGCCACAGGTGCTACTTTCGTTCTGTCCTCATCCTGCCTGCATTTTGCCACAGGTAATCTCAGAGGCAGAGCACGGACCGGAGGCAGCCACGTGTCGGGGAGAGCAGCTCCCCAAGGCCCAAGACCACAGCCAGCCCTTGAGGGATGGGAGAAATGCCAAGGGAAAAGTCCACGTGAGCAGAAAAAAATGTTGGTTTCTTTAGACCCTCACTCACTCAAAAAATCGCTGGAAAAAAGTATATACATTTACATTAAAGCTTTTTTCTTTTTGGCAATGTTACTGGATTTAAGGGGAAATGAAAAAGCAGAGATGAAGGAGGTACCTTTATCTTATCAGCCGTCATTTTTAGAAACGCAAAGGTCTGAAATTTGAAAATGGAGATAAAATTCAGCAGGGTTTCTTCAGCAAAAATTAGAAACATTTATGGATTGCCAGCACTACCCCCTCACGTGCATTTTCAGCAAAGCTTTAAATTTTTAAAATAAGGGGGGGAAAGTATTTTTTCTCAAAAAAACAACTTCTCAGATGAAAAAAAGCTTGGGGCTGGGGGGTAGGTTTTTTTGGGGG
>NW_009200237.1:13251-13753 GCF_000690835.1 Fulmarus glacialis
CACGCAGCTCCGGAGCAGGTCAGGGCATGCCGAGCCAGTTATCAGAATCGACCGGAAAGTCTTCTGAACTGAGAAAAGAGGGGGAAAAAAAATATTGGAAAGAAGGAAGAAGCGGGCTGACAGCCCGGGCCGGGGCTTGCGCAGCCCGGGGCCGTGCCGGAGGGGCCGGCTGCGGCTCCCTCTAGTGCCGCTCCCCGGGAGGTGCCGGGCGCTGGGTACCCGGGATGCTCTCGCCTGGCATCTTGGAGCAGGAAAACTTTCTTGGGGGGGGGACGGACAGTAAGCAGAGCTCACCCCAAGGTATCACCCAGATACAATTGCTATTCCCTGCTGGTAATCTGCTCACGTCCATCCTTCAAAACTCTGTTTCGTTGACCCATTTGCAAGCCGGTGCAACAAGATCACCTGGACTAGACCCCGCAGGGCAGCCAGGGCCTTCTCCAGCTCCTCCTGACGACCCCCGAGAAGCGATGGGCGGCACAGCTCATCCCAAACATACTCC
>NW_009200237.1:13784-21661 GCF_000690835.1 Fulmarus glacialis
TGCCATGGTCTTTCTGTGGCGATTCCCAGAAAGTGTTAAAAGCCATAGGAAATGAGAGGTCCAAGCCCCAGTTTACATACCTTATTATAAACCTGTGTACTTGCCAACACACACAGAAGTGCTACATATCAAATATTTGCCCAGGGAATCTGATTCAGTTCATCTGCAAAGAGGAACTGAAATAAATGAGAGGGGCTCAGGTGTGCAGTCACTATGAACCACAATCAACGCCTGCACCAAAACGAACGCAGCTCTGCTGATTTACTCCTACGAGACTCAAACCCAGCACCCAGCAAAATCAAAGCGGGCTGCTTTGCCCTGTTCCTCACGCAGCCTCTTCAGCCCCATCAATGTTCCCCCCAAGGGAGAATTTTGCAGCCACCGAGACCATCATCTTGGAGCAAGGGGTGGTGTCAGGTACTAAAGCACGAGCCTTCTAGACCATAGGGAAAGCATTTGTCCAGCAGGTCGGAGACTGCCCCAGACCCTCAATCTCCTTCCCAGTGAGAAGCAGCCTCAGCCCACTCAGGCCCGGCAGATGCTCACGCATCGAGGGCTGCCCAGAGCTCCTGGAGCGTGCAGAGCTGCCTCGGTAGGGGCTCAGCCTCCCAACACAGTGCCATCTCTGCCCTCTCCCTGCACGCACCCCGTACAACACAGCTCTCCAGGACAGGAGCTGGTCGCAGGTTTAAGTGAGGGATGCCACACTGAAATGGAGAGGTCGCTGTCACGAGCCCCACTCCAAAAAGTGCTCCTGACCTCTCCTGCTGAGCCCGGGTGGCATCCGCATACGCAGGAACGGAAAAAGCTCATGGGCAGAAGATGAAGCCAAGATGAGAAATGATAGGCATCAGGAGAGCTCCTCGCACCATGGGGGGGAGCCAAGATAAACACAACTATGTGTGACGGGTGGGGAAAAAACACGGGAGAGGGATGCTGAGGTCTCCCTGGACCACGGGGAGGGGAAGGAGGGTGCCCCCGTGGGACCTGGGCCCTGTGAGGGTGCTTCGCCCGCCGGCGATGCCGCGCAGCACTGTGCAGCTTCGCGGCGTGCCGGGAGATGGCAATCTTCATCTTCCCTCTCCCTCCGCCCGGGAAGGGAGCTGCAGGCCTGCCACCGAAACACGCAGGGAATAAAGCTATTAAACTCAACAGCCTCGCAAATAAGTCCTGCGCAGGGAAACACCTCTTAAACATTTTTAAATGAATGGGGATTTATTTTTGTATTTAAAGCAATAAGGTGTATTTGCCCTGCAGCGCATTATCTCCCTCTATATTCTCGAATAAACTACAGAAAATTAGAGTGTCTCTGTTATCTGTTTGCTATCTGCGGTAGGATTAGAGGCGTCATGAACTAAGCTTTGAATCAACAATGTTTTATTGGTTCATGTCACTAAAGGCTGGTTACGACCAAGCTAAATAAGACATCAAGCCTCCCTCCCTCCCTCCCGCCCGCAGCCCGGGCTGAAGCACTGCGGATGCTCGCACGGGCGGCCACGGCTCCTCTTTTTGGGGAGGGGAGAGGAGAAAGGGGATTGCACCATGATTTCCAGCATTCCCTCCCTTCCGCGGGGGCCGAAAGAGAGGACGGAGCTTCCCCTCCCGGGGAAGGAGAAGGGCTTGCAACTGCCATGGCCCAGCTGAAAAAGCTTTAGTTTAATTGCTGCTTCTCTATTGTGTTCCTAGAAATAGACTGAAATGCAAAAAAAAGCAACCTGGGAATCTGCACCCCTCCTTTCAGAGGTCCCCATCACACCGGGTCCCTCTCGCCTCTGGAAGGTGGAGGAGAGGGATACATTGCAGACACAACCACTCTGCAAGTAAACGCTCAAGCCCCAGCAAAACAGGAGGGCAAAGGGACGGGTTTTGTGACCTCTGGAGATCCCTCTGACCATTGGCAGCCCTCAGGACCAGCAGGAGTGGGTCTGCCAAAGCCCAGGGCCGCATGGCAAGCCGGCCTCCGCACCCTGCTCAATTCAGAGCAAGCTTTGGCCATTTTTAAAAAAGATGGTGAAAGGGTCATCCCTGGGGAGGCACTAGCCCTGACCTACCTTCAGCAACCACAACTCCTAGGCAGGCTCCTTTTCTCCAGGTAACAAACTCATGCTTGGTTTTAAACTACTATTTCTAACCACCCAGAAACAGGGAGATGGCCCAAAAAGGGCAGCTAGGTCTGAGGCCAGGACGAATATCTCTGGCAGCACCAGTGCTGCACAGACCTCGTGGTCCAGGAGCAGGGAAGCAATAAAGCAGCATATTTGCTTTATTCATCCCTGTCTGAGCAGCAGGGAGGCTTGGCTGCGCACCCCCTGCCCCGCTCTCCCGATTTTCCGAGGAGAAAAGAAACGTGGAGATTTGATTTAACCATTTTCACCTCCAGCCATCTAATTGATTTCTCTTCCAGAAAGAGAGATGAACAAAAAAACTCTTAATGGGGAAAAAAATTGGCAAATAAGCTGGCTGCCACAGATTTTCCAGAATTATAAAGCAAAAGCACAAGTTTTTAAAAAAGGAAACAACATCTCTACAAGGGAGCCCCAAATTCCGCCCCCCCAGCAGCCCCCAGCTGGACTGCCGGCCAATGCCGATTACTATGATGCTCTAAAAGAAATCTGGTTTACAGCTCCAATGGCCACAGCCCTCCCCTGCATCACGTGAGAAAACCCAGTGACGTGTTTGGTACCAGTTTTGCTTTTCGGTTGCATTTCTCCTAGTGGCTCCCAGAGCTGATGGCTGCAGCGCAGCGGGAAAAGGGACCAAGAATATTTGGGAAAGGAAAACAGTCGGATCACGACAAAAAGAAGGGGAAGAGGGAAAATGAAGAGTGAGGAAGGAGACTACCCCAATAACCCGGGCAGAGCTGCTGTCATTTTGGTGCTGATTCCAGCCGCAGGTGCCCTCCCGTGCCACGCTGGTCCCATTTTCAGGCCCAAAGAGGACAAATGATGCTTCATTCACAGCGCAACACCCACCGCGGCGAGACCCCAGCTCTTCCCTGCCTGTCCCCACACCCAGCCAGGGCAGCCCCTCGCTTTCCCCACGTTCAAGCCCCGCGAGGAGTTTGGTGACCCATTGCCTTGCAGCCAGAGTATCTCCCTCCCGGCAAAATGCGACTTACAGTGGTTGCAAATACATCTTCCTTACCTGGCTGGGGGGGGGGAAGGGGACACTTCTTCCCAAAAACCTGGTCCCAAACACGTTGGTGTGATTCTCCTTTCCTCCTTCCTACTCATTTGTTTTTTCTTTTAATTGTATAAATGCCGTTCCATGACCCCATAAGCCACCTGGAGAACAAAGTCCACTGAGCGGTGACAGTCACGCGCGAGGACCGCAGTATTGCTGTTTGGGTGTTTGTGCTCGGTGCGTCGCGCTAGACAGAGCAGTGAGTTTTACTTCGCACTAAGTAACCTTTGGTTCTGTGCATATAAGAAATGCAGCCGGGCTGCTTCCTCAATAAGATGTCCTTACTTAGTTTTTCTATTACTGTTATCAGAGAGG
Source organism: Fulmarus glacialis (assembly GCF_000690835.1). NCBI lineage: Eukaryota > Metazoa > Chordata > Aves > Procellariiformes > Procellariidae > Fulmarus > Fulmarus glacialis. Next base: position 17,283 of record NW_009200237.1, read on the forward strand.
ATCAAAACAGACAGATGCGTTTACTGTTTTCCATCAAAAGATAATAAAAAGAAACAGTTTATAAAATCAGATTATATGAAAAATTGCCTAATGATTATAATTTCTAAACCCATTGCTGTATAATGATGTATTCAAGAGTTGTCATCGAATGATGAAAGAAACCTAATATGAAAGATTTTCTCTGTGAAGAATGACTACAGATGAATTGCACACAGATACAATCCTCTGATAAAGGACAATAAGAGCCTCTAGAACACTTAATAATAGACTACTCAGGATGAATTGAGTATTGCAATAAAAGCCCATAAATTAAAAAGTTTCAAAATGATTTCTGATAAAAGACATGCCAAGGTGAAATAGGAAAAAATCCTTGAAATCAACAGATATACTGGCTACAGCACATTAGGCAATAGAAAATGCACTCTATAAACTCAAAATAATTGATTTTAAAGAGAATGCTATCGCACTCTATACACGGCAAGCTTTTCCTTGCAAAAATCTTTTATGTAAGTCAAATCAGGGTATCGACGTACGTGCGCTGGCTGCCTGGGGGGATTGGCCGCTCCCGTGGGTGGGAGTGGATGCATTTCTGCTGAGCCCCCGGCCCGAGCGGGGAGCTCTGGGGCTCTGCGAGGAAGACCCCAGAGTGAAGGTTAGATCTGCAAGCAAGGAGGAAAGCAGGGTTTAGGCACCTGACAGCCCCTTCTCAGCGCAGGGCCCCCAGTACAGCTCTAACCTACCCTCAAATCGCTGAAGCCCATTAGGCTTCTTTGGCTTTTAACATTAAAGAGCTTCCCAGCTCCTTAAAGCTTTCCAGCATCACCTCAGAAGGCGGCAGGGTGGGTGGGCACGGCAGGGCTCCGCTGGCAGCGCTGGGATGCTCCCGGGTCATGGTGTGCCCCAGCACCGGGGAAAAGCCAAACGCAGCTGTGTCCGTGACCGCCCACCGGTGATGGACCCTCCCGGCTGCGATGGCCGGGGATGGCCAGCGCCGGGCGAGGAGGCAGAGCCGGCAGCCCACGCGCTTTGGTCTCGGAGGCAAAGAAACCCAGAGAAGGGGATTGAAGGTTTACCCTTCCCTTGGGCATCTCCCGCCAGGCTGATGGGCTGACCCCAGCACAGCGGGTCGGGAGGCACCCGGCTGCAACCCAGCTCATGCGCCATGCTCGGAGCTGGTGGGCCCGCCGGGAGGAAGGTAGAAAATGGTTTTATGATGTTAGACGTGGTCTGTAATGCAGATGGCTGTACTTAAAATAGCCCTGCTCGCTCGCTCTTGCACAGGGAACCGAGATGATTTATTATAAGCTGTGCCAGCATATATTATTCATGTTGGAAGCAAGGAAAGGTCTTTGATATGTATCTGGAAAAGCTTCAAATCCATAAAAGAGATAAACTTGTATGAATAGTGTCACCCAGAGTATAGATGAAACTCTCAGACACATCTTCATATCACATAACGGAGTGTAGGACTACTATACTTATACAATCTGTGCATTAATTTCACTTAGAAGAGAAATTCATTACCATATCTCCACAGAGGGAGAGCTGACCCAGCCGGGGCTTTCCAGGCGCGTTATTAAGCCTTTGTTTGCTTTTGATGCACACCACAGCCCATGTTGGCATGCACACCCTAGGAGCCTTGCTTACTGCAAACTTCCCTTTCAAACCCGCTGTTTTTGGCTCAAAATGACATCGGTTCACCCCAAATCCCACGTTATTTAGGCAGTGAGTGAGGGAATGACAGGATCTGTCAGAACCCCCTTGCTCCAGACTGAGTAGTTACATCCCCGCAGGTCTCCTGCCAGCACTGGGATTAGACTGTGACTAATTGCGGCTTTATTTCCTTTAATAAAGAGACACCCAAGTGTTCGGCACAATTGCGCAGAAAACAATAATCATAAAGTCTCCTACTAAATGTCTGCAATTAGAGCATTCACTATTAATCGCGCTAATTAACCTCGCGCACAGAGCAGCTGGTGGAGCGGGCGCGGGGAGAAGCGGCTCCGGGGAGTTTCCCCGGCCAGCAGGAGCACGGTGCACCGGGGCTGGCGGCATCGTGGAGCAAAGCTCCCTAAAGCATCCTGCTGCCACGCAGGACCGCCCCAGCCCACAGAGAGCCATGGCAGCATCTTCCCCACATTGCACAAATAACACAGTTGGGGAGAGGGGGAAGGCGAGTTGGGTGGATTTTGGTGCTTATTATGGCCAGGTGCTTTTGCCATCACTGGTTGCATGGGGAAAATGATCACTTGCCCATGGCCATTCGGTGAAAAGCAATTATTTGTGGAGACAATAACTGAAAACGGGCTGGAGTCCTTACAGAAACCAAGCCCCAGAGGAAGCGGAGCAGGCCAACGCATCTCCGTCCAGCACACACCCACGTCAGACACCCTACATCTTCAGCTCTCCCTTCCTAGCTTTGCTCTCGTTCAATTTTGGTTTGCTTGGGTTTTTTTTAATTTCTCTCAAATTATTTCTATTTTTAACTTACTGAACTTCAGGAAAATCCTTTGACTTTCCTGTAGGCGCTCCAATTCTCACAGCTCATTCCCAGAGTATACAACACAATAAAAAGAAGACAAACGAAAGTCAGGGAGACCGAGAGGCCGAGCATCTCTCTCAGTAAAGCAGCCATTGTGCTTGAGGGAGAGCACAGCCCTGCTTCAGCTGGCAGCCAGGGTCGGAATTAGAGGAGAAGAAAACTTGTTCTAATTTTTCCTGTCTCCAGAAGAATCTAGTTTTATGTCACCTCATTATTGCTCCTGCACGAAACTGTTACCAAACCCCACCACACTGAGTTGTAGGCAGGCAGCAGAACAACACGGAAAGGGAACAAGACAGCCCATAACATTTTCACCCCAAACTTTCTGCCCTTGCTTGCGCTACCAGCCTTAATTCACTCACAGCACACGGCCACAGGATTTGCTCCAGCCAAAGGCTCTTAATCCAGGGGTGCCTGAGACACAGATACCCCTGCACCCCCCAGCCCATGGGGAAAGGCACTCTGCAAACAGTGCTGGGCACAGATTTCAGCTTTCCAACCTACATCAACTCCACCACATCCCTCCCGAGCCCCCGATGCTCTGGGAGAGGGGCTGCCCCAGCTCTCCGGCTTCGCACCAGTCTCGGAACCGTTTCTAGGAGAGGTTCAGTCCCTTTCTGCTTGGCTTTCTTAGCCAGAATATTCATATTTTCCCATCTGTGCCCTATTTTAAAGCCCTTTCTCTCCCTTCCTTCCTTTTTGATAGCAAATGTGATGCTTTTGTTCCCATTCTTTCTCTGGCCCTGATCCTGTGAAAAAAAAAAAATGCCACAGCATCTGAAGTGGCTGCACAGTGGGTAAAATCCTGGCTCCCTTGAAACCGAGAGTAAAACACCCATTCATTCCCCTCCGCCGTAGCGCTCACCCCGTGACTTCAATGGGACAAACTCACAGGGCATAAAGTTGTTTGTTGTCCCTTAAATGGCTCCATTGTCTATTGTTGGGGCTCTTTCCTGAGCTCTAAATCTTCCTTTAGCTCTGCTCTCCGCCTGTCCCAGGGCCCTAAGAGGAGAGACACCCTCCAAACACTGCAAGTGCCTTCGCAGGGTCCTGGCGTTGCTCTGAGCAAGAAGATATTTGTTTCCCTAAATACATTTTCTGCCCCGTCTGTGAGGGCCATTAAAGGTCTCCCTCCCTTTATTAGCGGTTTTATGCTGTAGCAATAATGACTAACTTCATTTTATTTTCCCCAGGAAGAATAAGGATGCTATTTCGGCAGCCTACCTGCCCTGCTGCCCCCCAGCCCTGCCACCCACCTGCAAAGCGAGGCAGGCTGGCCGGCTGCAGCGGGGAGCTGCTCTGCTCCTCAGGCCCCCAGACAGGCAGAGCCGAGCTTTGCAGTGCCAAAGCCTTGTGACTGGAAGGGACTAAGGAGAAAGAGCTTTTTCTAAGAATACATGTGGTTGAATACATTAGGCATGGTTCCTCTCCAGAGCCTCGTGCCTGCCGAAATCAGAGATAAAAGCTCCCTGTCCTCCAGAAATCAGCTTGCTTTCGAGAATGTGGCACTTGTGATTACTGCAAGAAGGGGGAAATAAAAATATCTCGGATCAGTTGGGATGATCCAGGCAGGTCTTTCTGGGAAATGCCTGAATCCGATTCAATTTCAAAGGACTCGGGAACCCGGTAGAGTTGTTTTCGGTACAGCTGCAGGGGTGTGGGGAGAAAGGGCTCTGCAGCCCGCATCCAGCACCGCGCGCTCCGTCCCTCCACTGAATGACACTTGTCTGTGCTCAGAAGGTATTTGGAGAGGATTCAGGGTGGTTTTTGTTTGTTTTGTTTTTTTTAAATCCCCATTGTTGGGCCGCTTCATCTGCCGCAGGTGCCGGAGAGCAGA
>NW_009200237.1:21754-25995 GCF_000690835.1 Fulmarus glacialis
CGGCCCGCATCCCCCGGCCCCCCTCGCCCAGAGCCCGAGGGCCCCAGCGGCGGCTGCGAGAGGGTTTCGCTTTGTTCCCGTCCTCCCCGTGAGCCTCCCGGCCCGACCCGCCGTCTCTCTTCTCCGTGGTCCCTTCGGCTTCGCTCCACCTGCGCTGAAAAATCCCGGGGTCCCACCGATGTCCTTTGCCGGTGTCCGGAGGCAGATGCTTCTGGCAGCTTCCCGGAGTGCCTGGTCCTGCCCCAGGCAGTGCTCTGTCCCAGGGAGCCCCAAAATGGAAAGGGTAAGGGACCAGCAAGGCTGCCTCAGACAGAGCTTTTTGGCCCCAGCCTGTGCCACACCAGTGACACGGGCAGGGGCCAACTGGCCCCAAATCAGGTAACAGGCACTTAGCAATGCACAGATCACCTCTGCCAGTATTGCCTCCTCTCTGGTGGTTTTTTCCTTTCCCCTTTCCCTTTTTCTGCCACTTCTTTCTATTCATTCCTTCTCCTCCGTACTTCTTCTTCCACCCGTCTTCTGCTGCCAGCATCCCCAGAGCATCCCCAGCCCTGGCCTCCCCCCTCCATGCACCAAAAGGCTCCTTGGCATGGGGACGCAGCCCACGTGGCACAGCACAGCTCAGGCTGTTTATTTGCTGGGCAGTCTTACTTCAGCGTTTCTATTTTAATTCTTGGGTACTTACATTTTTAGCTGACTGGTCAGTTAGATCGAGCCAAACAATTTTAATGGTGCTACACCAGCATGGTGAGTGCTGAAGATGTAGCCCTTTGTTTGTATCATTACTGATTTGCTCCAGGACTGCTAGGAAATAGAGGTTTGAAACATAACTTCCCAGTATTTATCCTTGCCAACCCCACACTGAGAAACCATAAGAGACACTACCATATGGACAGAACTTTTCAAGCAAAATGTTGCTTTATACGCTAGCTTTATTCTGGCACCACCAAGACAGTGTTAAGAGAAAAGGTCGGACGGTACAGTGATACTTTTTTCTAGGCAGAAGAGACTACGCAGCTGGCAACGTAGGTTTCAGTGGATATTTCCCTTAAATGAGCTTTTTAGTAGCACTGAGCATTCACTACCACAAGCACCAACTCAAAGCAGCCCACAGGAAAACTCTCCCAATGCCTACGGGAGCGCAGGCAGGACAATGCCAACATCCGAAAATTCATACCCCGTTTGAGCCCAGCTGTGCTGCCGGCATGGTCTGACCCCCACGGTCCAACACACTCACCGGGGTAGGTCAGGCTGCCAGCGTGGCCTGACTCCCGTGGTCCCACACCCTCGCCGAGGTGGGTCCTGCTCACTGCCGAGCACTGGGAACATCCATCTCAGCCAAGGAGACGGTCTCGCTCGCACCAACAAGGGATTTCCCCTTGGCAGCAAGAAAGGGCTCCTCCCCAGGCTCCTGCTTTGTAACCTGCGCCACGACTGAAACCACGTCCAAAAGCAGCCCCGCGTATTTCCCTGACCTGCTGAAGCGAACAGAGCCGTTCCCGGTGCGTGGAGAGAGGGAGGCTGAGCGCTGGCCCACGCCAGCCCCTGGACCGCCTGTGCTCTCACACCACTCCAGCTTCACCCCTCACAAGACACCTAATCCCGCACTGGCCTCCCGTGAGCAGTGGCAGCCAGGTCCCCCCCTCTGCTGTCACGGGGAGATGTTCGGAGGAGCCCCACGGCCAGCCAAGGGCGGGCTGCGTTTGCCTCCTTTGGCTTTGCACAGCCAGTGCTTGCCACGGGCCAGACAGTGGCTGGCTTTTCCATCCCGCTCTTGTCCAAACAAGTAATAGAAAGCCCTGAGTTCTGCTTCAAACATAGCACAATTTTTAAAATGCAGTAGGTTTCTCTACACTCATCTTCAGGCGTCCATGCCCTTTGAATGCACCTACTTCAGTTTTTCCACTACAGGCAGCAGAGCTAGCAATTTTTCCCCCCCTTTAAACCAGAGCAGAGATCACACAAGAATGTAATAGCGAGAATGCAACGAATGAGGCTCTAGAACTAGATGTGTATTCTGGGGTTTCCAATAAAAGGGATCAATAGGCCCCAGGTATGATTTTGTGGCCTTCTGGAATATGAAACTGGTTTAGCTGGCCATCTGAACAGACACTTTGCAATCATAGAGAGACAATTACTACAAGCAATTTCAGAGATTAAGTAAAGGCAATCGCTCCCTTTGGCCAGGACTGCACCACCTCCAGCACAGCAAGTCCCAGCTCGCACCTGGGTTCCCAAGTATTGACAAATACAAAAGCCGTCAGAGAAACACGGCGACAAATGGCAATCAGCAGCATAACCCCACGCCTTGCTGTAGTGAAGCAGCACACATTTACACCAGGTAGGAGTGTTTTGTGAACTTTTTTGGGAAGTTTGAACTTTTCCGGGAAGTTTGAACTTTTCCTTCCATCCAAACTTCCCTTTCCCTGCCAGCTGCCTTCCCCTGCGCTCCAGTCATTTTTGGAGTCTGGTATTGGCCAAAACACTGTTTTCCTGCAAAAGGGACCTGAACTGCTCTGTGGAGGAGCGAAACGCTGAGATCTCAGCCCACCCTTCATCAGCCTGGGAGAGGCCAGGGCACTAAAGGCATTAAAGATGTGCCCTATCAGCTCTTCCCCCTGCATTACTGCTGTCCTAACCGTCCCCTGGGGAACTCCCTTACAAACCGAGACCCACCAGACAACCACTAAGCACAGAGATGGGCTGTGTCAGGACTTCCCTCCTGGCTACGTTATCGCAGGCTGCTCTGCTCCGCTCCAAGCAGCGTTTTAAGCGGATGGGTTAGATGGGGTGGGAGAGCGTGGCGAGGCAGGGCTCTGTGCTGCCAAGGGCTCCCCAGCTAAGGGCAGAGGGAAAGGTGGCCAGTCTGCTTTGAAACTTTCGGTAGAGACTGAAAGAAAAAGATCTGTATATCTTCGCAGAACAAAGAGCAGATGTTTTGCAGAAAACCAATTCTGGTTCAACAAAAATATGTATACATTTTGGTTGGAAAAGTTCCCTCCACGCAAAATTTCTGTGGGCTAAATTGGAATTTTCACCTTGGGGCAGACGAGCAGTCGGGATGGTGCGAAACGCTGCAAAGGGAGAGGAGTGGAAAACCGAGCTAAGCCACGGCAGAATAATCTTTTGGTGTATCCACCGGGACTCTCTTCTCTCCGACGCCAGCATAAACACACTTCACATAATGCTGTTCTCAGCCAGAAGATTATCGGTGCACTCGCGCAGGCATAAAGAGGAGGGCTGCTCCACAATGAGACACCTTGAACAAACAGCTCGCTGAACCCTAACCTCCGCCGGCACAGCGCGCCGAGGATTGCTGAACGCGGGTCAGCGCCGCTCCCGCTGCCACCGGCACTGCTTCGACACCAAAGTTACGGTTCTGCCTTACTACTGAGCCAGCAGCAGGAAAACGTGCACACCGCTGAGCGTGAAAACAAGCCGCACCCGTACAAGGCAGGCTGGCGTGAGAGGAGTTACGTTATTGTGGCCATTTCGGTCCAAAAAAAAAAAAAAAGTGCTCTCCGAATCAAAATTGTTATAGCACTACAAAAGCAACATCCAGAACATATACCTGTTTATAGGGGGCAAGAATTACATCAAAGTGTGCTGCCTTTGCCTTGCAGAAAGCTGTTGAGATGCTGGAATTAAACCCAAACAATCTCCCAGACAGTAAAAGAGTATCTTCAGTTATTAAGGAAGAATATAGCTTTATAAAGCCTATATTGTACAACAGGACATTGGGGCTAGGAGATGGTCAGAGCTGACGGCAGCAGATGCCCTCTTCACGGACCCCGTATAGCTACTTACAGAGCAGTTACGCACGTACTAGAGGGAAAAAATTAAATGTGGAGTAATTAACAGGCAGCAGGACTACTATCGGTTTCCATCTGTCTAAACGAGTGGGTTCCTGGTCACATGCCATCCCTCCTCTTCCTCCCACCCCCGGCCCAGCCTGAGCCCCCCATTGCCCCCCCTTTCCCCACCACCTTCCCAGCGGCGGGGGCTTACGGGGGGTGTGTCAAAGCACATTTATGGCTGGAGAGCCGCATTCAGATCCGCATGTTGTAATGTGTCTGACAACATTATATTCTGATCCAGCTCTTCACGTAACCTTCAATTTATTTCTAAGCCCCTGTGTTTATTTAACCGAATCTGTCTTCCGTCGTTTGGAGCAGTAGCACTCAACCTTTAAACAGCCCAAGAGCCACTTCAGCCTCGAACAGATGCAGAGAGCTCCGGAG
>NW_009200238.1:0-989 GCF_000690835.1 Fulmarus glacialis
AGCACGGGCTGGGGGCTGGGTCCAGCATGGGCTTGGCCAGCGTGAAACGAGTGTGGGCCGGGCACTAGGTCCAGCGTGGGACAGAGGCTGGGTCCAGTATGGACTTGGCACTAGCACGGGCCTGGCGCTTGGGTGTCGGGTGCCTTCCCGAAGTGACTGATCCTCAGCCAGGGCCCCGGGGACGGGTAAGGGGCAACGCCGTTTTGGGGAGCCGGACACCGCAGTGTTGGGTTTGAGCTGGGGATGGGGTGCGGTGTGATCCTCCCGAGATCCCCCGACACCCTGGGTCGCGTGCCATAGGGAAAGGGAAGCGCTTTCTTGCAGGGATCCGAGTACCCAGACGGGTCAGAAATGCTTGCGGGCTGTTGGAAGGTTACTCTCATTGCTGTGAACGTTTCTCAAGAAGCAGGACCTCTGTTCTGAGGAAGCCTTCTTTTGCAGGACATATTTAACTCCGCTTTCCTCCCCTCCATCACTAGGTTTGTGTACTTGGGAAATCTGAAGCAGTTCTCCTCAAACCAAACAGGTAAAACTACTTGTATTGTAGGAATATTGCTTAAAGGCTTCAGTTGCAAGCAAGCATGCAAATTTTAGCAAATTATAATGCCAAAAAAGGTTTTTTAGATACAGGCCATCCATTTTTTTCCCAGGAAGTTTAATGGTTCAAAGCAGGGGTGTTTGATGAGAAGGTTGTATTACCAGAAAGGTATCTGGTCTGCTCTAGAGTATATAGATATGTGTGGGCCTGTAGTTCATTTTAAGTATGTAACTTGGTATTCGAAGTTTCTTTAACATGATGTTAACTACTAAGAACAAGCATCCTGAAACAGACTTAAGTTTGACCATTTATTTGTGACTGCATAGTTTTCCTTCAGCTAATGATTAGTTTCTTCCAAAGTGGAGAATGTAGTATTCTTATGCTTATTTCTAAACTAAAATTCCTCTGTTTCTCACCCCTCCCCCCCCAATACTTCTACATTTTCTTCCTG
>NW_009200238.1:1001-22932 GCF_000690835.1 Fulmarus glacialis
GGATATTGTGTGCTCTATACTTAGTTTCCACATTTGAACTCTCAGGATCCCTTGGGATTTAGCTAAAGTAAACACACCCATTTTAGTTTGACTGTGAGTTGGTAGTGCGTAATAACCCTCAATGACTAATGATTCAAAGATAATCCTGAGGTTGTACAGTCTAGTCTCTTAGTGAAAGTTTACTTTTCATAGGAAAAAGACACCACCCCAGTAATACAAGTACAAATTCTTTGAGTATATGACTGACTTTGGCTAAATATTGTCTTGTATGCTTGAAATGTGCTATGCTACAGATATGTAAAATGTCTTTTTTTTTTTTTTTTAATAAGTACAGAACTCATAGGTTGCCATGTTCATGTTGCTTGCGTTTGGATTGCTTCTAATTCTGGCTAATTCCCAAGCTGAAAATCTTACTGAATTCAGAAACATTCCAGAAGAGCCATTATATAGCTACAAAGCTATCAACTTGCCAGATGAGCATATTCCGTACTTTCTGCACAATAATCAGCATATTGCTGGCATCTGTAAGCAGGACTCTCATTGCCCATATAAAGTAGGTTTGCTTTTTTTGTTTGTTTGTTCAAATGTCATGTTGGGGTGGTTTGTTCTTAGAGTCACAGCAGTTAAAGATGGTGATGAATTGCTCTCTTTGGCCATTAGTCAGTTCCACTGGGAATTGGAATTGTTGCTTTTGAAGTAGTTGTATGGGGCTCTTCCTGAATCTGATGCTGTCACAAGACTGGATTTTTAACGTACGGTTTTGCAAGATTTTTATCCCACCTCTTTTAATTATTACAGGGCTGAAATGATGATCTTAATCTGAATGACTCTTGCACATGTGAAAGGTGTCTGAACTAAGTACAGTTAGTAATTTCTAGGCCTGTGATTTTTAGCATGCTGTAGTACTTTCGCGGAAGTGCCAAGAGTATAGGCAAATCAATGAAATGCTGATTTAATCTTACCCTGTGGTTGCATATAATTCATTCACCTGAAGCAAGGACAGTGAACCTGAGGATCTGGGCCACATGTGGCTTGGGAGCAATTCTAGTGTCCCTCAGGCTGGAGCTGCTTCGTAGAGCTGGGGGTGGGAGCTGTGCTCCCCCTTCTCTGGCTTTCTACAGCACTGCAGAAGTTGATGTTTCTAGATTTGCCTGGGGAGCAGAGGTACGCTCAGCCTGGAGCTTCGAGTTCTGTGCTTTGTGTGAGCTTAGCTTTGTTACCTATATCTGTCAGCGATGTTGAAATTTTGGAATCCTGCTCATTGGGTCAGGAAGTGTGGTTGTCCTGGAACAGGCCTATTAAAGACAAGGATAATGTGCTCTGCACGTGTGTTCTCTTTGGAGCCTCTGTTGTGCATAAAGAATCTGAGTGTTCTTTCTGAAACTCCATCTGAAAACAGACCAAATTGAAAGCCTTTAGTGCAAGATTTATTAGCAAGAGGTAGTCTGTAAGCTAACAATTTTGCTGTTGCGTAACCTGATTCAGTTACTCTGTTTTACAGAAATACTTGAAGAAACTAAGATCCTGCTGGGGTTATGAGAAATCTTGCAAATCAGATTACAGGTTCAGTTACCCAGTGTGTGATTATGTTGAAACTGGATGGTAAGTTTCATTTTAAATGTATAAAGTACAGTATGTTAAAAAAGGGTATAGTGCTCACTTTCACATTGGTTGTGAAGTTAACATTATTGTGATATTTAGAGTTTAAAGGATGATTCTTCGTGGAGATATGTGTGTATATATATGTGTGTATTTATAGATAACATACATCTTTCAACATGATTTTAAAAATTTAACTTTTTAAGGAAGAAAACACTGTTTGAAATGCTTCCTGCCACAATGTTTTCATTATTTCTGATTTAGCCTTGAATTCAGATTCCTAAAATAACTCTGGATTTCCTTTCTTAGCTTCAAAAACAGAGGAAAAATGTTGAAAAAAATTTATACCCTTTTACGGGAGAATAGCTTTAAATTGTCATTGATGTTTTCATTTACATGCAGCTGATAAATTGCTTCCTGTTTTGCATCTTAAATGTCAATAAAGTAACTAGCTGGCTCTTTGTTCCACTTTCAATGGGAAAAATGTTGTCTGTTAAAGTTATTACTAGAACTAAGCAACGGACCTTGATTTTTTTGTTTTTTTCTCTCTCCTTCATACATCAGGGCAAGTGACATTGAGACAGCCCAACAGATATTCTGGAAGCAAGCTGACTTTGGTTACATTCGAGAGAGGCTCAATGAAATGAAAACCCATTGTAAGCCTGCAGCAACAGTAGGTATTTCTGATAGATATTATACTTTTCACTTTTAAACATAATTTTTGTTATTGATAAAATCCTACTTGTTCTTTTCTTAACAGGGAGATTCATCTCTGACCTGTTCTCAATACCTTCAGCATTGCAGAGCAACAAACTTGTACATTGATTTACGAACTGTAAAGAGAAACCACGACAGGTCTCTGATTTGCTTATGTTATAGTAAAACCAAGGGATGGCAGGGAAAAGGACTTCAGAATTTGTTTAACAAAGCTGGTGTGCTTGTTGCCATGGGCTTTACGGCTGATCAGAGACTTGTTGCTGAAGTCCTGTTGAGATCTACACCTCTTGATTGCTGTCTGCTGCTGCTGTCAGCAGTACAGGTTATTTGAAAACCTAAGCTCTCAGTTTTATGGAATGATGATGGGTGATTGAAATCCTCCCTTCTGATGGAAGAGAGGAGGATGTTTCTTTGTCTTCAGTCACATCCTTTCTTGATCAGGTGACGTGCAAAGTAGAATTGGTTTTGTATGAGGCACTGAGAAGACCTTTCCTATGCTAGGTGCCTTTATACCAGAACCAGGAATTGCATTTTTAGATACTGAAGAGAGATCTGAACCTGGATCTCCCACATCCCAAATTAAAATGCTTCATATTGGAAAACTGGATTAAAAAAACATACCACTGATGCTGGCAACACTCATTTTTCCTTCTGCCTTATCTTTGAAGTCAGTGTCTTGGGCACCTGACTTGAAAAGAGCTGGTTCATGACTGGGACGTTGATACCCTTCAGAATGGGTTTTGTCGTCCTCTCGGCCTATCCTAAAAGCTAATTTAGACAGTGCTTTTAGTTGGCAATTTATTTTCATGAAACCTGTTCTTGCACCTCACTCTTTGTATGTTGTATAAAATTCTTGGGTTACTAACTGGGTTGTGAAATCTGAGGTGAATTTCAGTGAGAAATTGTTATTAAAAACAAGCAAACAAAAAACCCAACTAGTGATGCTCCTGTAAGTAATCATGTAGAAAAATCTAGTTAAATTATTCATTTGGGTATGTGAAAATGATTCCTAATAACATTCTGGGTGGATTAGTGCTGGTTTTTAAATTGATATGTAGAACTCCAAGGACACCACTATCTTTATTTGGGAATTGTGGGAAATGCTTGATTTATGCTGAAGAAAATACTCAGGTTTTAAATATGTATGAAGTACCTTGCTGAATTGAGATTAACTAGCACTGGCTTGAGTATGTAATCGAGATTGCAGAGCACTTGTAGCACTGTTGCACAAAAGCTGATAGACTCTTACTAATTTGCATTAGATTCAAAGAAGACTTTTTCCAGAAGGGAGAAATTGGAGGTCATTGCACCCTTGACGTTCAAGCATTTTTGGCTGAAGGTCAGCGCAAGAGCCCTCTGCAGTCTTGGTAAGAATCACTTGTCAAGGCTGCTTCCAAGTTCACTTACTAATTCTTTTTTATTTTTTTCATTGGCACTAGCACCTGTGTGTAGGGGATTTCATACTGAGGAAATAGTTGTTCCTTTCTAAGGTCGATTTGCGAGTTCATATAAGATACCTCTGGTGATTACACCTATGCAGAATGTTCTGAACTATGCTACGTGTAATTGTGTCCTGCCTAATTTACAGCAGCAAAAGATCTGAAAATGTCTTGTAATTTGAAGTTCTAACGAGGTGTTTTCTGGACAAGATGCTGGTTGTATGCCTGATCTGCCTATAGGAGGAGACAATTGTTCTGTTGTGAAATGCCTTGAAGTTTGCAGTTGTGTCTTAGTTCACACAGTCGATGCAATGACTGATCTGGATATACATTCATGTGGTGTTCCCAGGGAACCTGTGTTTGGAACGTGAAATGGGCAGCAGTCTACAGGCTGAGTAGGAAGTGCAGAGGGTGCTTTGCAGTAGCTGGCTAAGTATCACGAGTTGCATGTTAGCACTTCAAAGCTGCGTTGCTAGTTAACTGATGAAACATGAATGAATTGGAGCCATTAAGGTCCATAAAAGAATTAATTTTTATGCTTTTCTCATGTTTTAATTTTTTTTTCTCATTTTGCATTGATGGTCAATTTCAGTTAAGAATAGCTGCAGAGGAGGAAAAGACTTTTCTTTTCTACCTGCTATTGTCATCTCAACTGATCATCCTTGTTTAGATCCAGGAATAATAAATGTTGCATCTACATTCATTATTCTGACCAAAGCATGAAAATCTTGCTGAAATATCTTTGGCAATGTAGATCGAGTTGGATAGACCCACAGATCTACGCTCTAAGGCTCTTTCTTACATCTCTGCTGCCTTGATTTGTAGATCAAAGATGCTGTGCACTCCTGAGATCAAAGGCGGTGTTTAACCTCTTGAAGCTCATAACCTGAAGAACCTACTATTACAATTTCAAATCATTTTAATTGTCAGACTCTATCAGTTTTCAGCAGTCCTGTTAAATCAAATGGACTGAATGAACAGTTACTAAATCTTAGATGTATGAGGTACATTTGTTTAAGTGTGTTAATGACAAAGCATGTTGTGTGTGATTGAATCTTTGTAGGTTTGCAGAACTCCAGACATTTACTGCATTAAACTTCAGGCCCCTAGAAGATGAGAAGTGTGATGTTGTTATTGAAAAGCCAACATACTTCATGAAATTAGATGCAGGTAATTGGTATCTTTAGTTTAGTTTTTTTTATCCTACAGTACTGCAGTAAAAAGACCCCATATCCAACTTGCCCATCTACATTATGCCTTTGTGATTGTCAAGTTCACTTGTAATATATTTTTATTTTTGAAAAATGATGTGACTTTTAAATTCCTTTTTCTGTAGTTCCATAGGTGGACTTGGAAACTTAGATTTAAATCCTTACGTTTTGCCACAGATAAGTAAATAAATGAGCAAAAATTTCCTGCCACTTGTTTTGCATAGTCATTGACTCTTGACTGTGTTTTGACAGAGTTTTTGACTTTGTGCCAAAGACTCTTCTCTACAGAGTCTTTGATTTGGCTGTGTTTCTGGATGACAGTTTTCATACCATGAAACACAAGGTATGGGTATATGTGTCTTGTAGTAAGTGTTCAGTAATTGGGGATTCTATGTGTATTGAATGATATGGAAGAGGAAGTGGTATTCAAAGACCAAGTTCAAGGGAATAAGTTTTGTTAGTTGATTAAAATACTTCCTCTCACCCACCCCAGAAAAGCCAAAACACGTCAAACTAAACACATCCCTGTTTTAATCTTAAAGTTTCAAATTTGGGTGAAAAGCCACTACAGGAAGAAATTAGCTCTCTCATTGCAGAGAGCTGCGGTGAATGCTGTGCAACACTGTACCAAAATTCATAAGAGGGGCAGCACCAAAGCATCTTTAGGAATCAGGCAGTGGTATCTGACACTTTTTGAAGTTCACCAACCTTTTTGTTCAAACAGTGTATTTTGCAAATGTTAATGAAAGGGGGTGTTCAGGTCTTAAACATACAAACAAGCTGCTGTAGGGTAAGCTATGGTTTAAACTGGATAGTTGTGTGCTGTGTTCTGACCCTGTGACACACTGCAACTGTAAACTGGATTGCCCCTCTTCCCCTTCAAGCCAGTATCTTGTATTTTAAGCAAAGTTGTTGCAGGCCTCTGAACAGTTACCGTAGAAGAGTTGCTGTGCTGTCAATTTGTACGTTTGAGCAGGGTGGTCTGGCTGTGGCTCAGGAGGTGATTTTGTCCAGCTCCTTTGTTTTAGAGGAGGTGGGGGAAAATTGCTGTTTGAGCAGTATAGGAAGCCTGGCAGCTAGTTCCTATCAAGGCATCTCTTTTTGGTCAGAAGCTTAGAAACAGAGGCTGTGTGCACATGGTTCCAAAACTGGGGTGTGGTCTTCACTAGCAAGGAAACTGCACTATGTTACTGCCTTTCTTTCATGGTAGTTTTTTACGCGCCATGGTCTTAAGGTATTAGCTTAAGAAACCAAGAATGAACAAGAATGCTCTGAGAAAAAACCTGAGGAATTACTTGGGCTTTGGCTCATGTACAAGTACAAGTTCAGTCTTGTAGTCCTGCAGACAGAGCTTCACTTAACCCTAATAAAGCAGAACTAAGATCAGTGCCGAAGGCCTGTTTTAAATATTTCCTTTATGTCTAACTAGCTATTGTTAAAGTAGTGGTTGCTTTCATTTACTTCAGAAAGCAGCTGCAGACTGTAATGAGAAACAGCACGTGAAACTTATCTTTTTCTTATGCTGTCTTTTGGCTGCTCTTCTAAGTTCTCTGAACTTTTTAAGAACATGTTTTACTTCAGATTTCTTACCTTGATTCCTTCCCTTTAAATGTTTGCTTTTTTAGGGTGTATAAGAACCATTCAGTCAGAAGCAGGGGAAAACTAACATAAAATGCAGGATACTACTAAGGAAAAAACGCATGAACCAATAAAAAGTGGAGCGAGTAATGTAGTATTTTGCTAACAATTCTTTCTTTCTCAGGTGTTAATATGTACCATCACTTCTGTGATTTCGTCAATCTTTATATCACACAGCATATTAATAATTCCTTCAGTACTGATGTCAACATAGTCATGTGGGACACTGTAAGTCTGCTGTGCTTTTAACCTACTTGTAATGGATTGTATTTCTGCTTTATAGAGACTGCAAAGCTTTCGGTGGCCAATTCTTAGTTTTCTTGTGGGCTTAGCCATGTGGAACTGATAAGTTTTTGGATCTTGTTAATACAGGTGCATGAACAATAGTTAGGTAACAGATTTTGTACAATAAACCGTGTGCTGTTTGAACATTACTCCATAGCTTGTCTTTTGCTGGTACATAATTATGCCTTTTTTTGGTGTGACCTCAAAAATAACATGATCTGTATTTCTAATATGTGGCATTTGAACATTTCATGCTGTTTTCTGTAGACTTTTTTCTCTGAGAATATTGAACTAGATTTCCTCAAAACTGTTTCTTGTATATTTAAAATGAAATGCAGCTTTGCATCTTTCTAAATCAGTAATGTGCAGCCTGTAATAAAGAAGACCACTTAATGAAATCTGTATTATATCAAACCAGGGTCTAATACTTAATTCCTCTAAGTAGCCTTCTTGCAGTTACTTCTCTCAGTCACCTTTTAGAATGACGTGATGACATATAAAACGAGTTTTTCAGTAGGGCTATTTCTGCTGTACTGCTGAGTTGAAACTATGACCGTGTTTAAGAGTAATATTAGTTTTACTGGCCAGTATTGAAGCTGTGTAGGAGAGTGTTAGACTAAACAATGAAGAAACTAGGCAATTTGTAACATGCCAGATAACACATATAATCAGGTCCAGAAATAACACAGTTCTTGACTATGATATTGTCCCACACCTCTCTTGTTCTTATAAAATACTGGGTTTTCCTTCTGAGTATTTACTGTTGGGACAACTAATATTCAACAGAGAACTGCAAATATGCTCTGCTTGCTATTTAATGAGAAACCTCTTTGGCTAGAAGAGACCCTTTTTCCTAGTTCTCTTACATTTTGAAAGCTAAAATAAATATGCCTGCCAGATAAGCAAACTCTCTATGTGTTACACCTGTTAATGCAGCTCTGATGACTTTCTGAAAAGATCAGATGTATCAGACAGCACTGTAAATTGAAAAGCAACTCTTTTTCTTATATCGCATTATTAAATCAAATAACTCTTTCAAATGCACCATTCAAAGTAAGTATCGTCACAGTACTATCATTTTAAATGTCTTAACAGCTCAGTCTGCTTGGGTTCATTACCATGTACAACCAGATGATGGCACCAACTAACTGCCGATGGACTGTCTATGCTGATCAAAAGATGGACTTGAGCTTATTATTCATTCTCTTTTTTTTTTTTTTAATGTAATTAGATTTGGCCATACTTTCTAGCTACTGTATAATCAGTGCACTGTTCTTATTAAACAGTAATGCCCTTAGATGTAGGTTAAACAAAGCAGAAAGTGAGTAGGAAATCCATGGGGTGTTGATTTGCAGACTATCTCTGCAAATGCAGGAAAGCAATGTTTATAAAGCACTTTTAAAGAGAGCAGATAGGGTTAGAAAGCACAGCTTTGAAGATCAGTTCTCTACCTCTAATCTGGAAGAGCAGTTCTTGTAATACAGATGGCCAGAAAATAGTATGGATTGTAAAATTCATTAAAACTTAATGGCAGAAGAAGGGGAAGGAAGCACCTCTTCAACTGAAGGAAATCTGTCACCCTTTAGACTCTTTTACATTTCACTAGATGTCTGCTCTCTTCTGCGGTCATTTGTAGTCTTATTCTCAAATTTCTTGTTGAGAATACTTCCACATAACTTTCCAAGCACCCTGAACCAGCTCCAGAGTTGAAAGGAAGCTTTAAGCAAGAATCTGTGCCAGGGCTACTGAGGTCATATTTAATTGCATTCAGAGAGCAAGAGATGGTGACTCTTAGCCCTCACATGTGTAGGAATTATTACAAATTTGAAGGTAAGTGCCCCTGCTGCTAGGCCAATGTTGTAGGGAGTAGATGGTTTTTAAAAGGTTCCACAGAACGTTGCTGCAAAGGGGGAAGTCTTATACTGCCCTGTAGAGAAACTTCTTGGTAGCTTGTCAAAGTAATGCAAAACATAGTTTCCTGGCTGTTTCTTCCATCAAATCAGATCATTGTCTTCAATTTGTGATACAAGTGACCATCCCAAAACAGAGGCAAATGTGAAACAGGCTTATTGTGACTTTTTACTTCAAACATTACTGCTGCACTTGAATTCCCAGGTGGTTTTTCAGTCTTAGGAGTCAAGGTTCATGCCTTCTACCATCCCTATGTTTCTGTTACTTCAAATTTAACTTGTGTTCTGTTGTCTCTGGGGAAAGTAGTAGGTACTCCTTGCTCCTAACTCAGAAATTCTAATCTCCTGCTGATACTCATTTATAGAACTGTTTTATTAAAAATTAACTACCTGACGGGTAATTTGAGTTAACTGCCATTGTAAACGCAGGGTTCAGCATTCTGTGTTCTGTGCTAGGCTGTCTTAGGTCCCATGGTGGTGATGCGCGTGTTAAATGTATATTAAAACTCATATATAGAACTTGTAAATCAAGAAGAGAGTTTTTATATGCATTTATGTAATCATTACGCCCTTGTGTTTTTTCCTTTCCTCCTAGAGCTCATATGGCTATGGTGATCTATTCAGTGAGACATGGAAGGCGTTTACTGACTATGAAATAATACACTTGAAAACCTTTGACTCTAAAAGGGTATGGAATTTTGTACTTTGTTTTAATTCATAGTCACTAGGTAGCAAATATTACAGCTTCTCAAGCCGCTTATGGATATGGGTGTTTCAGAGGAAAGCATTAATACTTTCCATGCATGTTTGATTTGCGTAATATAAGTATTCTACCTTACAAACAGGAGACAGAGCTGTAACTTAATTCTGTGGCTTTATAAAGATGGACCTAACTTTTGTGTCTAATGAGAGGTGATATTTATGTATTGGTTTCACTTCTGCAGGACCCACTACTGAAGTTAAGGGTTTTCAAATGGTACTAAGTCTTCTGATTCCTACTGAGGTGTTTATCTTCTCCTGCAACTGTTAGTATACCTGCTGCTTATCATAAAAAAAACCTTACTCCCACCAAAAAAAGTACCCATTCATTCAGCGCTCATTTAACTCTCTTAAATCCCTTAAAGCCTGTCTTAAACTCTCTGCTGGTTTTCTTCTATTTAGTTCATGTTTGTTCTATTTTGGGGGTGGTTTTTTTACCTCTTCCCACACTTGCATCTGTAGCATCCTAAGTGAGAGCTCTTTTGGGATCAGGATTGTCTTTGTTCTATTCATTTGCACAGTCAAGGAAGTGAGGATGTTCTTGACAGGAGCGTGTAATTGCTAGCTCATTATAAGCAGTGATCCCTCTGAATGAGCACGGAATGTGCCAGCGGAAGGTAGCAGCGCAGTGTAACTTCTTGTGATCTTCCTTTGCAGGTATGCTTTAAAGAAGCAGTCTTCTCATTACTGCCTCGAATGCGATACGGCTTGTTTTATAACACACCATTGGTAAGTTCTTTTTATCCATCCGCTGTGTTTAACTAGTTGTGTGTGTGACAGTATAAAATCTGAGCTAATGAATCTCTCAAATATCTAGCTGAGCTATCATGAAATATACTGCATTGAAAGTTTATGCAACTCCAAATGAAATGATCTTCCCTAAGGGTTAGACTTTTGAAGTTACTTTAGCTGGTTGATAGTAACTGGTTGTGTGCAATCTCCTATGTCACAGTTCATGAGATGCATATTATTCCTCTTTAATGGGTGGGCACTGTGAACTTAATGGTATTTTTGCAGAACACAAGACCTTGTAAACTGACAGACTTTCCCGGTGGTATTAGCTCATGCATTCAGGCTGTAACACTGTGGAGAGAGTTATATTTCTTACTAAATGAAAGTGCCACTTGGGTTGCAGTGAATAGGGACATGTTTAGCGCAGTGCATGATACTAGGCTTTCGTTCCACAAGAATGGCAAAAGACTGATCACGAAGAGAGGTTTTCTGAGCAAAATAACTTTTTGTATTAACAATTACTTTTTTAATTTCAGATCTCTGGCTGTCATGGTACAGGGTTATTTAGAGCATTTTCTCAGCATGTGTTACACAGATTAAATATCACACAAGAAGGACCCAAGGTATGATAACTGAATAATAAAATTGTAATATGGAGCTGATGGCTCTTACCAGAGAAACAATATTAGCAAGCTGGACCCGGTGGGGAATAAGGGCATATAGTGCACTTTTTGTCCTTTCCTGTGATGCTTGGGATTTTTTTCCAGTAAGTCAGCCTGTTCTATAAAGGCCTTCAGCAAACCCTTGTGTATGTTTGTGAAAGTTGCCCTCGTATCTTATTTCCATAGGACAGACTTTAGAACATCTTCCTTCCAACCCTAGGATCTCTTCCTCGTCTCCATTCTTTGTGTGCAAGGCCTTTGTGTCCTTCCTAGTTAAGCAAGGTACATGGTACATGGTCTCTTCTGGAGCATGCTGACAAGGTGCTGTCCTTGGGTCCAGCAGAGGGGATCCCACAATGCAGTGAGCTTGCTCTTTATTGATCCTCATAGTTACTGCTGAGCTCAGATCAGAGGAGATGATTGAGTCTGGTCCTTCCGATCCCTGCTCAGTACCATGTGCCTGGCCCTGGGCTTCTCTGTTGTACACACTGGTAGTTTTTGCAAATTGTTGCAATGGCTGCATTGATGGATATGGCAGTTCTGGACTTCTTGAAGTATTTGCTAGAGAGTAGCCTACATATTATCGCCGAGGTGCACACATTCAAAGCACTGCACAGGCATTTAGTTATGCTTCTCCTGCTGACACTAATGGGAGTCATGCAGTTAAATCTCTTTATTTCACTTGGAACACTTACCCCTGTGAGTCCAATTAATTTAAGGAGGTAAAAGGAGGAACTGTTATAGAAGTAAAATGTTCTTTTCCAAGGATCTTGTGCACAACCCATCCTGAAAGCTGCTTTCTTGCTTTCAAAAACTGCTGTATAATGTGTAATACAAAGGCTCTTTTGTGCTGAATAAAGTAAATCTTTCAGAAAATGTTTTATTCTTTGTTAATAGTCAGACTTTCACAAAGTTTTTGACACTTCTGATCTGTTGGAAAATACTATGTGAATTTTAAGGTGGTTACATCATCCATACATGGGGAGGGAACATATTTAGTTGCTCAAATAATTGCCAAAAGTAAATATGGAAGTGTTTGGGGTTTTTTTTGTGAGGTCTGCCTCATAGTTAATACACTGCTACTTCTTTCTTTTTAGGATGGGAAAATTCGAGTCACAATACTTGCACGCAGTACGGATTACCGGAAAATATTAAACCAGAATGAGGTGTGGTCCTTTTTACTTTTAAGACAAATTTATCAGAAGTTAAATTTTGCTCACTGAATTGATTTTTTTTTTTCAGGTACAGCCGAGACATCTATCTGCTGACAAATCTTGGACAAATATGTTCAGTACTAATATTAATTTCTTCCAATATGTGTTCTAGCCAGTCTCTATTTCTGTACACCAGACACTGAACCTTGCTGTCCTTTGTAAATATCCAATGGAAGACTACAGATGTAATACTAAAAGTATTTCCTCTTAACAAACAGACACTGCAGAGCTTCTGATAACATTAAATTATTTCACTTTCAGATTATCTCTTTTACTTCTAGCATCCCCAGTGTTGTGAAGGCTCTAACAAAAACCTTTGTTATGCTTGCAGATTAAAATGCATAAGCTATTGTATCTGAGTATGTTCATTCAAAAATTAATGAATTTTCATATTGATTCACATTTTCGAATCACGCAACTTAGTGAACTTTTGGTGTAGCTTCTCTTGTGGTAAAATGATAATATCTAATGTTTTCATACATGTCTTCATTCTTAGCTGTTAGTGCCTGACAGAAATGAATTGGCATTATCATCCCCACCTTATGTAGGGAGAAACTGAGGCTTGTTTGATGCAGTAGCTCAGTGGCAGAATAGACAGAGCTAGATTTGTGTCTTATCTGCTAGGCTATTCACAGTGCATGCCTATACTGCTACACGTAGTATGTTTTCTGGTAATGAGCACATGAGAGAAAGGGAGAAGTTAATCTTATCTTTACTACACTTTTGTAAAAGAAAATACTTGGCTCTTTCTCCCTCTTCTGCTGGCTATGGATTGGAGACTTAGAAAAAGCCCTTTTAGGTTAGAAGCCCAGGCTCTAACCTGGTTTCACTTCTCATGTGAGTATGAGTCTGACCTAGTAAGGTATTTTTGAAAATCCTTCTAGCTACCAACTTGCTTCTTTATGCATTGGAGTATCTTTTGGAAATCCAACCATATCTACCCACTATTCCTGGCAAAACTCCTACTAGTTTGAGTGATTTAGGATTGGGTCCTGGAACATGTAAAAGTCAACAGTAGCCTCTGTGAGAGTGCAGGAGATCCGAGTCTCCTTTCCAGGCGTTGTTCTGGCGGGAATAATGTATATATCTTAGGTGGGAAGGCACAAAAGGAGGGGAACTGCTCCTTTATATGGCAGTGACGGTATATTCTGTCTCACAAATTGTATTCCCTGGTGGGAAGGAGGAGGGTGTAAAAATGATCAGGAGTGCAGGGGAGGAATTAATTGAAGGAGAACACCAAGTCATTGCCTTTTTATTTTCCTCCTTAGCTTGTGAATGCTTTGAAAACAGTATCGACGTTGGAGGTCAAAGTGGTAGACTACAAATACAAGTACGTAAGTTGGTAGAAGAAACTAGTGTGATCTCATGCTGCCTAAGGCTGGTGAAAGCTGTTTGCAGGCAAAGCTACATATGCCCCAATGTCTAACCTTTGCAAAATCCAAGAACTGGTAAGGAAGGAAGAATGTTACTGAGGGAGTGGTGGGTGAGCTAGTTAAGCACTCCCATTCTACGACGCACTACTTAGGAATGAATCTCTAGAGTTAGTAGGCTCAAGTTAAAGCTACTATATGATGAGCAAGTTTTGAAATCACTTTCCTTTCTGTTTCCTCCCCTCTCCCAAAACCAGCTGTGTTCCCATCACCCTTTTGGATTTGCTAATGCTCTGCAGTAACTGTGGGTCAACAGGGATTTCTCTTGTATGACACTAGTGTCTTATTTTATATGACCCGTTTAGTAACGAGTAATAACTCAGCTTATTTGCTGCTCTGGTGGCCCCTGAAGACACAACTTGAGTCAGTTTGTGGTGCCCAGATGTAGTAGGCACTGTGCCAGTAAGAAATGGCTTGAAGAAGTTCCCAAGTGGCGTATGTCTGTGCCAAATGGCAGCAGCTCCCATCTACTCAATGGTGCTGTCATGGATCGTGCAGGAAGAGTGAGAAACTGAAGCAGCAGTGAGAGATCAGTGTTTTTGCCGAAGCAGAGACAGTGTGAGGAAGTCAAGTTGCTTCTGATTCCCCTGTCAGTGAAAGCACTTGAGCAGTCTAATAATAGAAAAGAGGGTGGATACCCTTGAGAGGGCATCTAGACCATCCCACTTGAAAGCATGACCAAGCGGTACTTCCACAATTCCTGTGCTTGTCGAAACTGTTTGTGGTACCATTCAGCACTACAGATTTCCACAGCTATCCTGCAGCATCACTGTCATCATAGTTAGAAGGTTTTCCCTGGTGTCTGCCCTTATAGCAGTTTAAGCAGTTTAAACTTTCTTGTTGTGGTTTAAGCCAGTTTTTCTACTCTCTTCCAAATGGTCAGAGAGGATGTTATTCTCTTCCTTTTTAACGTATGAATTGTTCGTACACAAATGAAGCGTGTTGTAATTTCCCTTCCCCGTTGTCTGTCTTCTCTTACAATTAAGTATCTTTAGTCCATTCTTTCCTTGTGTGCTCGGGGAACACCTTGTTATTTAAAAAGAATACTTTATTTGGAGCTTACAGTCAAAGGATGGGAGAGAGTGACAGTTCCAGGAGCTGAAAAAAGCCTGGTCTCCTTATTTCTGCTTGATGCCCTATGCATAAGTTCAGGTTGGATATCTGCACCTTTAGGCGGGAAATGTATACTTCTACATTTTTTTAAAAAAACTCCTTTATGTTTTGTTTTTTTTTTTCTTTAAAGGAAGTGATTCAATTTTTTTTCTTAAAGGCAAGTAAAAAACCCCCAACCTTATATAAACTTTAACTTGTTTAAAAAAAAAAAAAATCAAATTTTTGGAACAGACTCCTGTGAAGTTTTGAACCCTGTCTGCATTTCTTTTACTTCCATGCTGAGTTATTGCTGGCTGCAGCATTTGTGATTCTTAGTATTGTTCCTTGAAAAATCAATTCTCTCTTTCAGTATTTCCTTAAGTTAATTTTGTGCTTTCTACATATAACTAATTCTTGCTGAGATGAATAGGCATGCCAGATCACCATTTTTGTTGTGTTGTCTGCAGGGAACTTGAATTTTCAGAGCAATTGAGAATTACCCACAACTCTGATATATTCATTGGGATGCATGGAGCTGGACTTACCCATTTGCTCTTTCTACCAGACTGGGCTGTTGTTTTTGAACTGTAAGTGTGTTTCTCTCTCTTTCTCCCCTTATATAACAACTGCTAATTGTTGTTCATATGTGTTAATGAAGTACTTGCCCTTGCTAGTATTTGACTATGAATGTTTGTCTTGCATCCTTGTCTAGACTTCTTTTTGGCAATCTCTTCTGGGAATTGAAAGTGAGGAAGCTTTCATTATAAAATATAATGTAACTATATCATACAGGTTTAGCCTGTGATTTCTTAAGATGCTGTGGTATAAATAAAATGCAGCCTGGTCAACAATTGCTTGGGGAAAATGGCAAAAAAAGAGGAAGTCTCACTGGTCAGATTCTGCCTGGCGAGTCTGAGATTTAACAGTATTTTGGTGATCCAGGTGAATTGATTACATAAGATGCATGTCCAGGGTGTTAAAGATCCCTCTGAAGGTTAGTTATATACTCCTTTCTATGCTCAGGACATGAGCACCTGCTTGCTGGCCAAGTTTAGCTGAGTGTCATTCTCTTTTACCTAAATTTCTCTAGTAGCTTCCTTTTAAACATGTTTTCATAGCATCGTAGAATAGTTTGGGTTGGAAGGGACCTTTAAGGGTCATCTAGTCCAACCTCCTGCCATGGGCCTGGACATCTTCAACTAGATCAGGTTGCTCAGAGCCCCGTCCAACCTGACCTTGAATGTTTCCAGGGATGGGGCATCTACCACCTCTCTGGGCAACCTGTGCCAGTGTTTCACCACCCTCATCGTAAAAAATGTCTTCCTTATATCTAGTCTGAATCTACTCTCTTTTAGTTTAAAACCATTCCCCCCCGTCCTATCGCAACAGGCCTTATTAAAAAGTCTGTCCTCATCTTTCTTATAAGCCCCCTTTAAGTATGGAAAAGCCGCCATAAGGTCTCCCCGGAGCCTTCTCTTCTCCAGTCTGAACAACCCCAACTCTCTCAGCCTTTCCTCACAGGAGGTGTGTTCCATCTCTCTGATCATTTTTATGGCCAAATTTTGTCGCAAACTATGGTTGTTAATAGACACTCCAGTTCTATAGAACTAAACAAAAATGCTGCACACTTCTCAGAAGAGCACTGAATTCTCCATCCTGGAAAATTCTGCTTAAAGCCTCTGCTGTGGGAAGGCTGTGGAGCTGGTGCTTTGCAGCATCATCTTGGCTTGAGAACATTTTGTCCAGTCTCCAAGTAAGTTCAGGAACCCATTCCCAAGAGCTGCTGCAGCTGGACAGGGGCATGCCTCAGGCTGCCTCCTAGGCCACATCTTAAGACCAGATGGTAGCCCTTGTTGTTGTTTTCAGTGGAGTAGAATTTGTCCATGGTTTCAGAGCCTTAGAACTGGACAACAAACATTTTGGCCTGAAGTTTTTTTTTCCTGTTTCACCCTGGTAAACTTCAGCAGAATCTCTGTAGGTAAATATGTTTTTTCTGCCTGCCCCTAGATACAATTGTGAAGATGAACGTTGTTACCTGGATTTAGCAAGGCTGAGGGGCATTCACTACATCACTTGGCGAAAAAGGAATAAAGTATTTCCTCAAGATCAGGTAATGATGGCCACTGCTGGAAGGGTGGGTGCTATAACTTGAAGCATTTAAAGGTTAGCTTGTTTTACCTATCTATGTTCTGATACTTGAAATATGGTTTTCATTCTTTAGACCAAATTAACTTCTCTGTTGTGAGTAAGAAATCATTTGACATTAATGGCTGAGGGAAGAAGAGAAATGAAATTAATTGGCCATTAATCCAAGCCATCCATAGCATTGCTGTTATGCAGTTACTTTGCTGACTCTTTTGCCTCAGAGCAGATCAGTGGATCAGAAATAATAAATTAAAATGGCAGATGCTCAATTTTTTTTTTCTTGCTTTTTGAATGGAAGATGTACTGAATTTTTTTTCTGTCTAAAAGGCCTTATTTCTTTTTTCTAGGGACACCACCCAACGCTGGGAGAACATCCAAAATTTACAAACTACTCCTTTGATGTGGAAGAATTTATGTATTTGGTGCTTCTTGCTGCAAATCATGTTTCACAGCATTCCAAGTGGCCATTTAGGGTAAAACATGATGAATTCTAAATTAGACTTCTGACTGAAATATTATTTTTAAATAATGCTCCATAAAAATATGGTAACAACATAAAGCAAAATGCTGGTGTGAAACACGTAAACCTCTACGAGGGAAATAACCCATTATTAACTTGTCAAACCACTTCTTAGCACCATACCTTGTCTTTATAATCCCTCTCTCTAATTCTGGGAGTTTTTGATATGTAAAAACTATTTTTCAGAACTCTTCTTGGTTTTTACACTGTATTTTTGCATCCCAAATTCTGAAATACTTGTCCTTATACAAAGATATGTCCATCCATTTCATGTAAGATTTTCTGGGGTAGATACTAATCTTGTAATAATTTATGCCTACTATTTTGGGAGGAAGTGCTTAGAGGATGGAGAGTGTTACAGCTTGGTTTCTCAGTATAGTCTCTCTGGGAATGAAATAGGCCTGTCAGAGCTCCTCTTTTTAAGAAGCTGGATGCTTTTATACTATAGTCTGTACCTGTATGTAAAAATATGAATAGGAATTGCTATTGTAAGACACTGCCCAGTATGTCATTTGCAGTCGAGTTACATGACGCAGTGGTTCCAGGATGGCTGGTTAGTTCCTTTCTGTCACCATCCATGTCATTGCTGTGCCTTGTCCCTGTATTGTTTCTAGGTTTGAAGATCTTCCTTTGTGAAATAGTGGTTGTAAGAATGAAGTGGTTAAGCAAGCTTTAACTTTTGTTGTTTGATTCAACAGACACTGCAGACTTCTATTTCAAGTTTAGAAACATTTTCAAGTTAGAGAGCAGTCTCTTACGTTTTTGCATTTAAATATAAACTTTGACTCTTCTCCCTATAGTTTTAAATGGTAAAATGTAACAGGTCTGCTCAGTAGGTTTAATCAGTCTTCTGTCTCAAAGCAGGTAAATCTTTTCCGAAGTGAATACTTAAGACTTCAGGTAAACTGGGTGTTTCTACTTTTTCATATAAACCAGCACCCTGCAATGGAAAATCTGAGCAAGTTGGAATAAAACTTGAGTCTTTTTGAGGATGCTAAAGGGAACGGACTTCTAGTTTTTTTTTTATAACAAATGACGAGATGCGTAGGGTGTCTTTCAGCTCCAGCTGAAAGGAAATGAAGACATGAGGAACCTTGTTCTTGGAGTCATTAAAAGCCTAATCTATTAATATTCTTGTTTTCTCAAAATGTCAGAGTCAACCTAGAACGCTTTTGAAAATCCTTCCAAAGCCAGTAGTTCGCTGTTCTCAGTGAAGGAAATATTAAGCCAAAGCCGAGTTCTTCACAAAATTCCCTCTGCAGCTGACTTGTTGGTGCTAGCGGGGGAAAAAAAAGGGAGTAGTTTTGTTGTCTTAAGTGGGGCCAGAAGGATGTGTGGAAGAATCAAGTTCAGTGAGATAAAAACCAGAGTTCTATGTTAAATTATGGATTTTTTTGAGAATGTATTCCCGTTATAGACTTGCAGTATAATCATACAGTCTCAGTGGCTTGAAGCAGACAATACGTTTGTATGCAAAAGCAAGACAGTTACAGTAAGTGTAAACATTTCACTGGTATAATTGTGGATATTATTGACTTCCATTCTCCAACAGTCATAGGCAATTTCACAGAGTGTAGGTACATTTACTGACCTGCCTATACTGGTAAAGATGAGTTACTGTAAGCATAATTTTCATATAGATCTCTCATGACCTTAAACAGCGCATAGGAAAAGCTAGATATAGCTGATACACAAGATATGTTAAGGTATCTGGTGCAATTCTTAGTGTAGTGTATTGTTTTACTGATGGATAAAACTGTTTTACTTTAAAGAACCATAGAAGCAAAATTGCACTTCTCGACATGAAAAAAAAGGAAAAAGAGCCCTTGAGAAATATAATTTCCTGTATTTGTGTGTGTGGGTTTTTTTTTTACCTTGTGGGATTTTTAAAGAAAAAAAAGTATAAAACTTAAGTCAGTAAAATGTCTGAGTTCGAATGAAACCAACTCAAAATAAAGATGACATTTAACTATGAACTGTGCACAGATATTTGATAATTTTTTAATAAAAAGCTTTTTAATTAAAAAAAAAAAGTGTAAAATCTTTGGTCATAGTTTGCCAGGTTTTAGAGGCAAATATTTTAAATACTATTAATTGCATAGAGTCATGTGTTTCTGCTTTTTCCTGCCATGGCAACCTGATGTTCTGAGGTCCAAGATTTATTTATCTGGGAATCATTCAGAGATAACACTCTCATCTGGCGCCGATGGCTTTGTTGCCAGGCATTTTAAGATTGGTTTGTGGAAAACATTTGTATATGTTTAACTTTCTGCGCTGCAGATGATGCTGTTGAAGCCAGTGTGTGAATGCAGGCATGTGCTTGAATCTGTACAGAAGCAGCTAACGAGGAGCTTCTCGTTCAAGCTATGTTAGGTCTCACTAGAGCAAGTGGTTGAACATATGCCTGAAGGCGTGGAGGAGAGGCTGTGGGGACTTAATCCAAGGGCAAAATATCCTGCCAACTTTCACCAGTTTCAGCAAATTTGAGTGCAGCGTTGACAGTTGATGGCCAACATTATCTTCAGTCTTTATGGTTTAATATTACTGGGATGAAAATACTATTTTGGTTGATTAGCTTTACAAGAAGTCACAAAATTATCTTGGCAGCAGAAAGAGGTTCGGTTGGATTAATGGGATTTTGCCAATAAATCCTGAGAGAGAATTTGGACAACAGCAAAGATCTGGCTCGTGGCTTTCTTGAAGAGGGTATGGGCCATCTTGGTCTGCCTCGAAATTGGAATTTGAGAGAATCCATGAGACTTTTGGGCCACTTGTTCTTTGGGCAGGGTGTAGCTCTGGATTATATTTTCCTAACAGACTATAGGAATCTTGTTCCTTGCTACTTCTGATTTTTTTTTTTAATTTTTTTTTTGGTCTTTCCAGTTTACTTAAGTTTAGAGTCTGTGTTTAACTGGCACATTGGCATCAGCATGATGAATTTAGTTTTGGGACTTAATGAACGTTGCCAATCCTGAATGCTTACAGGATTGCTTGTGTTTCATGTACAATGTATACTGAGAGCTGGATTTGAAATAAAAAATAATTTATGGATGCACATGGTGTCTTTCCTTTTTACTTCAGAAGTCTTCAAGATGTATTTTCAGTTTTTTCTTTGTGAAGTTCTGTGGAAGTTGGGTAAGTGTGAGAAATGGTTTGTGATGGGGAGGTGGCAAATCAGGGTTATTAATCTTAAGAGTACAATTATAAATATTAAGGCAATAAATTTTTAAAAGCAATTAAATAATAATGAAATTGTTTAATTTTTGCTGTTAATCTTGCCAGTTGTACCATTAATGAGATAACTCAGGGTTTAGAATGTCTCTTAATCTTTTTATTTTTTTTAAGCAGGAGAGAAACTGAAGGAAACGTTCTCCTTGAGAGCTTTTTATCTGCTCGGAAGGGTAAAATGTGAGGGGATAATTTTCTTTGATTTCAACATTGAATAATTGTTTCAATTTGCAGTGTTTGCCTTGAAGTTGAGCTCTTTTAGTCCTCTGAACACACGTTTCTCATGGATTGGGCTTTTTGTCTGAAATAAAAGAACTGCTACTAAACACTCTTCTGCCTTTGGCCCTGAAATGGCCAAAGGAGCTTGGTTCTTCATTATTCATTCATGAATTCTCATCATCCTTCTTGCATTTCAGTTCCTCATCTCGCAGCGTGGATGTGAGGGTGCTAAGCCTGCAGCTACTGAATCTACTGACCTACTCGGAATGGGAGCTGCTCCTCCTGTCTACAGACTGCCTCGGTCAGCTTGTGTGAGGGCTCTCTAACTCATTTCAGCCAAAGTCGGCCAGCTTAGCAATGCAGTTTAAACTGTTTGCCACAGACTTGTTTTCCTGCAGATAAGGGCTGTGGGGTGAGGGATGGCTGTGTCAGCTGCTCATCTGGTGTGGCAGTACCTTGAAGCAGGTAGACAGGTCTTGGTTGTGGTTGGAGTAACCTTTCTAGAAGAAGCTAGAGCTGGAATAAAATGACTGAGCCAGCCTTGGTGAGCCCAGGTCCGAAGTTTTAGTAGCTTCTGTGTTGGTGGAATTGAGCAATTTACAGTAGGGGTATCTCAAATAGCGCAGCTGATAAAAGCATTTTGTGGAGGTGGGGAGGGAGATGCACAGAGGGAATGAGAGGGGGAAGGAGGAATGAGTAAGTGTAAAGGCTGCAGATGGGTAAAACGGGCAGAGAGTCATTCCCAAGCCTGAGGCTCAAAAGACCTCCGTGAACGCAATTATAAATCAAGTGAAGTGAGTGGAAACCCCATTGGGACAGAGCCAAAAATGAGGGTAGCGAGACTGTTGTCATAAACTGCAAGGAGGTGCAGGAGGGAGAAACGAAAGGACTTGAATCCCCTGGGTCTGAGCCAGGCGAGGAGGGGAGCAGCATCCCCGGCCGGCTGGGGCTCTCGGGGAGAAGGGCCAGGGCTGAAAACCTGGGTGGTGACTTGCAGGTTGTGATAGAGGGAGAAGCTGGAAAGGGCAGAGGAGGTTGGCGGGGGGGTGTTTTACCACAGTTTGAGAGAGCTGATAGCACATTCTGAAACATTTTTTATAGGCTGCTGTCCTCTCTTAGAACAATGAAATA
>NW_009200239.1:0-502 GCF_000690835.1 Fulmarus glacialis
ATCCTTCCGCCCCGGCAGCGCCCACACCCCCACTGGCTGAGGGCTCCAGGCAGGTGAAGCGCAGGGGGTTGCTCTCCTCTTTAACTTGTTTCCTCTCCAGCTTCCACGCTGGAAACTCGTTAGCATCCAGCGGTCTCTCAGACCCTCTCCGGCTCACTGGGGCAGATCAAAGACATTAACCCTTCAGCTGCTGCCAGGCTGCTGCTCCCACGATGAAAATACATGACAGATCCCTGCTGACGGGCCGGGCGCTTCCCCCAGCAGCTCCGCTCCACCAGCACTGGGACCAGCCACTGCAGGCACCAGCTTGGCCACAGCAACCGTCCACCAAGTCTCGAGCAGACAAGGCAGCTGCCCTCGCAACCAAAGCCACGCAGCCCTGGGCAGCACCAGCGTTTCGGGCTGGGATGGGTGCTCCCCAGATCCCAGCCTCGCCTCGCTGGTGCTGTGCTGGAGGAGGCTGTGCCAGGGTGCAGCTGGCATTTCCCCAAGCGAAAGGGCC
>NW_009200239.1:667-974 GCF_000690835.1 Fulmarus glacialis
GACAGGTGACAAGGGCGAGCGTGAAGGGACAGAAAGGCTCCCGCATTACGCAAGATCGATAGACTAACCAGCACTCCCATTAGTGCCCGACAGCCCAGAGTCCCCCCGGGGGTTTTGCACTCCCGTTTCTCGCTGTAGGCGAGAAGTGGCTGCATGGCATCGGCACCCATAGCCCTGCGCTGGGGGAAACAAGTGTCACCCACGTGTCCCAGATGCACAACCCACTAGAGGTGATGGACATGAGTCCCCAGTGCTGCAAGGACCCAGCGCCCAAGGAGGGGTGTCCCAGGGAGGAGCTGCGTGCTGG
>NW_009200240.1:0-205 GCF_000690835.1 Fulmarus glacialis
CACCGGCACCGACATCAGCATCGACACCGGCACTGACACCGGTAGCAACATCAGCATCGACACCAACACCGACATCAACAGCGGCACCGACACGGGTAGCAACATCAGCATCGGCACCGACACCAACATCAGCATCAACACCGACACCAGTACCAGCACCGACACCGACATCAGCATCGGCCCCGACACCAGTACCAGCACCACC
>NW_009200240.1:347-781 GCF_000690835.1 Fulmarus glacialis
GGGTGGCGGGTGCAGGTGACGTGGTTGCACCGAGGCCCTGGGCCATGGCGTTGGATGCCCTGTGCTCACGGGTGCTGGGGACCGGGTGCCTGCGCTGGGAAGCGGGTGCCCACCCTGGGAAGGAGGTCCCCACCCTGGGCACCTCCATGGCAGTGCATCGGAGCGAAGGGAGGGTGGAGAGGCAGGAGGCTCAGGAGATGGCCGTGTCCTCGGGGGGCAGATGGGTTTTGGGGGGATGAAACTTTGTGGTGCTGAGCAGGGCAGTGGGATGCCTCCCCCAGGGGCTTGGGGGGGTGCATGCCCATCCCCGGCAGCAGGTGGCTCCGGGGAGGATCGGGGTGAGCAGCAGTCATGTGCCGAGCAAGGCTCGTCCATCTCGGGGTGGGCACTCCAGATCAACCCCCATGGTGGCACCTCTGTCCCATCCTGGCACC
>NW_009200241.1:0-225 GCF_000690835.1 Fulmarus glacialis
CCGGGCTGCAGGGAGAGCACGCGGGCACGAGCAAGGGGCAAGATGGGGAAATTGTTCCCGCAGCCCTGTTGTGCAGGAATTGGGGTCGTGATGCCCCGGGGAGCGCAGGCAGGAGCGAGGGCTGGGGCAGCAGAAAGCGCCTCTCATAGAATCATAGAATCATTAAGGTTGGAAAAGACCTCTAAGATCATCAAGTCCAACCGTCAACCCAACACCACCATGCCC
>NW_009200241.1:371-1074 GCF_000690835.1 Fulmarus glacialis
TGGCACAACTTGAGGCCATTTCCTCTCGTCCTATCGCTTGTTACTGGGGAGAAGAGACCAACCCCCACCTCGCTACAACCTCTCCTCCCGCCCCGGGGCTAATTCTGCAGCCAAGTAGTTCGCAGCGATCCCCCAAGAGCAGCGGGGCCACGGGTGGATCAGGGGGAGCAAACGTGGTGCTTCCTCTGGGCAAAGCAGACCCAGCGCCCATCTTCCTCCTCCTCCTCCTCTCCCGCCGCTGGACCCACAGTCTGGGTTTTCTGCTGACAATAACCCCCTTGCTTGCAAAATAGCCCAAAGGACCCCAAAAGCAGCACCGGAGAAGAGCCACCCTCCCGCGCCCGGGCGTTTTGCACGAGCTGCCAGTTCAGGCAGGGACGCGGGTGAGGGGTGACACCCGTGGCTGGGGACGGGCCGGGTCAGGCAGAGGGGTGCTGCACCCACAGGACTGACCTGGAGGCGCCCGCTTGTGCAAGAGGCAGCTTAGAGAGGAACTGGAGGATTTGGATCCTGTTTCTTGCTTAATTCCCCTGATATCCGATCCCTGGGGAGGAAGAGAGGATTCCTCTGCCCCCGTCAGAGAGGACTTAAGGCTGGCGACTAAGCAGGGCTGAAGCATCTGCGTGACGAGCTCTGAGCCTTTCCCAGAGCCCTGATGCCGCGGATGATGCCTCGGGCTGTGGGTGCAGGATTAGGGTGGGCT
>NW_009200242.1:0-282 GCF_000690835.1 Fulmarus glacialis
AGACCCAGCACTCCGGGAGGCGGCAACGTGGAAGCATTCTGCCGCCTGAGCCCCCTCACCCCATTCCGCCCCAGGACTGCCTCCCCCCAGCTCACACTGCCCCAGTGCCTTGGCCCCCCTGTCCCACAGGACCACAGCCGCCCCCCAGCCCCCTTCCTCCATCCCAGAATCAGTGGCAAGGGGGCTGCCGGCAGCCCAGAGGGTCTGGGGCTCCTCCCAGGACCACCTCCTCCCCTCCCCGAGGACCCTTTTGGCTCAGCAGCCCATTTCGGACCCCCCCCC
>NW_009200242.1:347-3187 GCF_000690835.1 Fulmarus glacialis
GCCAGGATTCCCCGAGGACAGCCATGCTCTGCTCCGAGCCCCCCAGGTCCTCTCTGCCCCCTCAACACCTCCCCCGAGGCATTTTCTTTTGTCCTCCATTACTGTTCCAGCTGCTCAGGTGTGAGTTACGGCGCTCAGGACGGTTTCTGACGTGTGTGTTTTATTTTCCGTTTCAGCCCTACTCTCGTGTTTTCAGTCCTTTAGGGCCTGTTTATATCTGCTACGGGAGTCAGCTGGAGAAACCTTCTCGGAGTTTGGGTGACGGGGAACTGCTGTTGGTGATTTACAGCGAATAATTCACTCTGCAGCTAGGGATATTTCAGAGAAGGATTCTTACGGGATCTAGTTCTGCTCTGGCAGCCCGTCCTGTCCAAAGGCAGTGCTGGTACCAATTCAGCAGCACATGTAGTCTTACAGACACGAACAGCAACAGCACCGTGTTTTCTTTTTCAGACAGAAAACTAAAGCACATAATTTCTGCTGGTAATGCTGGTACTACATTTAGTGAACTACTTTCCCATGTAACTCCATATAATCTTAAGTTATTTATATCTACTTAAAGAAAGCTTTGTGTTCCGCCCGGTAAAATTAAGCTTAATTACCAACCTGGTCAGGTTGTCGGTGCAACGCTGCAGCGAAGGAGCGGAGGAGCGGGTGGCGTCGTCTCCGGCAGCCGCCTGTCCCTCAGTTTGGTGCTCGGCGTGCTGCAAACCCAAGCCAGAGCAGGAGACACAATACCGCATGTCCCAATCCGGGGGAGGTTTTTTTGTTTCCCCCTTGCTGGTTTTCCCCCCTGCCCCGGTCCCGGCCGCTCTGCCGCATGTAATGCGGGGACGGACCGCGGGGAGATAGCTGCAGGTCTGGCTGTGGGAGGGTGCATGGAGGTGACGCAGATGCCCAGCGCAGAGGAGGGTCGGGCTGTGAAGTGTAACTGGTTTGTGGAACCATAAATTCATTCAAGGGGCTTTGTGGTTTCTGGTGTCACCTGACAGGTGGGCAGCTATTCTTGTGTGCAGGTGTGGAAGGTGAGGGCACACCCAACGCGCAGAGCTTGCTCGTTTTCCGCCCAGGAATCCCAATGGCAGAGGCAACAGTGCCGTGAAGAGACAGTTGTGAGGCTGTGAAGTGTAACTGGTTTGTGGAACCATAAATTCATTCAAGGGGCTTTGTGGTTTCTGGTGTCACCTGACAGGTGGGCAGCTATTCTTGTGTGCAGGTGTGGAAGGTGAGGGCACACCCAACGCGCAGAGCTTGCTCGTTTTCCGCCCAGGAATCCCAATGGCAGAGGCAACAGTGCCGTGAAGAGACAGTTGTGAAGACGCTAAGGATGGCTGCGTGTCTCGCGCAGAATACAATTCTCTGTGTTGCGTGTGTGTGACCTGGCGCAGTGTTTCAGCGTTACACATCGTACCTGCTGCGACGCGTCCGCTCGCCTTCGTCTCCGCTGTGTCCTCGCGGTCTCAGCGTTGTCACGGGTTTTGTCGGATGTGCCGTTGGCCAAGGTGGCAGCAGGCGCTCGGGCTCCTGTTGGCGCAGCGGCGACGGTCGGGTGCGGCCAGCGGTGGTGGCACAGCCAGCGGTTTGATGCTGTGGTGTATCCGCTGCACGCGCGTTCGTTCCCCCCGGAATTGGGGGTTCCAGAAAAAAGGGCTGGCAGAGCTGAAGTACGAAATCCTGCAGCGACTGAGCTGGACCAAAGCGCCTGTCTGACCTCTGGTCACGCTGAGGTGCTCCCGTTGTTTTTCCTGGGATCTCCTGGTTTCTGTTATTTTAATTTTTACTACTTGTTATTTACTTTAAAACATCTAGAATAAAAACTTAAATAACAGTAATGAGAACAGCCTTTGTGAGTAAATAATACCTATACTCTAACTATTATACAAAACTCTACAGTAATTACTCCCAATATATACTATAAAATTACAAGCAGCAAAATATAATTAATAGAGCACTAACTGGGATCAATATCCGTAGAGAAACAACTCTAGTTAGTATTAAAAAAAAAAAAAAAAATCACAGGCACTAGTTAATCCCACTTAGTAGTAAAGTGACGATTAAAATGTTAGAGTGGAAATAAATAAAGGGAATATTATTTAGGGATGAGTCATGGCTAAATTGAATCGTAGCTATTACTTAACGAACCAGGCGGTAATTATTACTAATCTGTATTGTAATAATAATAAAAAAAAGCCATCCTTTTTTAAACAATAAAGATAGAAAACTAGTTGAGAGTCATTAATAGCTAAACTTAAATATAGCCATTATTAAATAAATTGCAGGCGTTAATAACTCCTAATTGGAAACAAAATAAGAAAGTTTTAGAATTTAAAATGAAAATAAAATTGGAAAGCTGATTGGGAGTGTTTAATAACACCTAAATTGTAACACAGCTGTAGGTAAGTTCAGAGGCGATAATGACTCCTGCTTAGAACCCAAATAATAACCGAAGCTTTAGATTTTTAAATAAAGAGAAATGAAAATGAGTCATTAAATAATGGCTGTATTTAAATGTAGATATTAAGAAAATTCACAGGTGGTAATGATTCTCAACCAAAAATAACAACAGTAAAAGATTTAAATTTAAAATAAGATTAGAAAACTAACAGAGCGCCATGACCGCCTGAATTTAAACATTGCCATTTTTGGGGAAAAAAAACCCCACCAAACCACAGGTAAAATAAAATAAAAATAAAATAAAATTTACTAAAATAAAAGTAAAACGAGTGCAAATTAAATTTGAGTAGTACACAGTTAAATTTTAAAAGCCTTTAGAATCCTAATTGGGCCTCATTAATGCCTCTTACTTATTAAATAACAGCAGTGTTAAGTTTAGGCATTAG
>NW_009200243.1:0-23399 GCF_000690835.1 Fulmarus glacialis
ATTTGGCTCCTGGGAGCTTGGGGTTTGTTTTGGCCAAAGAACTTGCAGATGCTAGTGGCTTTTAGCAGATTTTCAGATCTTAAGCACTTCTTTTTCTCTCTTAGACCACCCTCCACCCCCGGTGCACTGCTGTGCCCTTGCTGTGCCCTGTTAGTGTTTAAAAACGTATTTAAAACCCAAGTGTCCTTTGCTGTTTGCATTAATGACATTTGCTTTCAGGTTTTGAAAGGGTAAAACACAAATCAAATATTAAACTTATTTCTTTGTAGAACAGAACACTTTCAGGTGTGATCATCCCCCATCACTTTGTAGATGTTGAGATTTGTTCCGTAAAACTTAATTTTGTATGTGAGTTCCCTGAGGCCACTCAGCATATTGCCGTGAAATATACTCATCCAAAAACCTTGAATATGTTTCATGTGATATAACTCAGACCTGTAAGATTTGCCAAACACATTTCTTAAAAAGGTCTTATGCCTGTAGTGTTTCTTCTTGCTTTTTTATCCACTTTTTGCAGTCATTGTAGGTTAAATTAAAAGATGTTAATTTTTTTTTTTTACTTCAGCTATTAGTCTCTTCTTGTTTAAACTTATAGTTTTTATAGGCAACAACTGTTAAGTACCCAGCCTCAGTTCAGGTGAGAACTGGCTACCACAACTACTTTAAAAGTGAATTTCAGTTTGTCATGTTTCCTAATTTTGCCACAGAGCCTTGTAGCTGATTTTTTTTTTTAATGTTACATTTCAATGCGCTGTCATTGTGCTACGATGCATGGTGTTTTCTTATGAACCCGGGAGTAGTAATTTTATTAGCGTGGAAATAAAGCATTTAATTCCATTTCCGTCAGTCTTCAGGAATCTAGATGGAACCTCACTTTCACAGACTACTGTGTGTTGTCTGAAAAACTGCAAACTTCTGGTACTAGAATTCTTGTTCAGCATACGAGGAATCAGAGATTACCTTAGTTATCTCTCTGTCGATTTTCTGTTCACGGGAAACATTTGAAAACTTGCATATTCATCAAAATAACAATGTGTTCTCTGACCGAATCATGTGAACTACCCATTTGATCAGAAATTAAGATTCATATTCCATATTCAGAAGAACCGTAGAAGATTTGTCTGGTTCTTCTTTCTCTGTATAATCTTGCTTCCAAGAAGACAGATGGATGGCTTGTTTTGAAATATCCTAGAGCTTTTCAAATGGAGAATTAAACCAAGCTCAGCTTTTCTAAGTGAAGGTGCTGTATGGTGACACGAAGTAGGCTATAAATGATTTCATGTTAAATGAACTTATTTTGAAGTTAAGGCTAGCTGCATCTTAGGAAGTACAGGTGAATTGCATTGTGTGCAAGAATCTTTGTGCTTCTTGAAGCACTTGGAGTTTCTAAACAGCTTGAAAATACTTGAAGAATATTAGTAATTTCATTTGGAAGAAAAAGTTGCATCCTTTTCATCAAGCTCAAATAATACATAATAAGTTCCAAGCAGTCATCGATACTGGAAGTAGGGATTACAAGGTAGCAAGGTCTTTAGTAAAAACAGCACTGTTTTTTAAACATGTTCCCAAGTCTTTGAGTATCTTCTGCGTCTAATATGATTATGTCAGATTTCAGTTTGCAAACAAACTTTTAAGTCTTTGCATTTCATTTAGGCTTGTCTTGTACTGTGTTTGGAGGTGGTAGTCAGGGGTTTAAGAAATGGAATAGGTTTGAGTTGTAATCGTGAGAGAAGCAACTGTTAACTTAAATTTCTTTACTTGCAGAAGCCATTCATGCCATTTTGGTTTACAGCCAAAATGTAGAAGAACTTTTGAAGCGCAGAAAAGTCTATCGAGAAATAATTTTTAAGTATTTGGCAGCACAAGGAATTCCAGTGCCTCCTTCCTCTGAGAAACATCTACTCATTGATCGTGTAAAGCAGTACTGGAGTGGGCAGCTCACAACACGTGCCTCAGGGTCAGGGGAGAGAAGAACACACATAGAGGTGAGTGCTGCTTTCTGAGAGACCCGAGGTTGCTTAGCATTGCTTTTGCAGGATAACCAGTGTAAATATTCTAATGTACATCCAAAATGTGGCTCTTCACCTGTATTTAGGAAGGTACTGAATCTCTTTAACTCTTGGTTTGTTTGATTTTAGTTGGGTTTTTTTACATCATTTAAAGGTGTCTGTGCCAATGTACCACTTGTAGAGCACAGTCTTCTGCTCTGTCTTGCAAAATATATTAGTGCATTTGAACTCTAATGTGCGGGGTCTTCTCCATGCTTTTAATTTTTAAGTTGTACTATAAGCTAAAATAGAGGGTATTCACAAATAATTCTGAGGATTCATGGACAACTGGAAACAGTGTTAATGGTACAGAAACCCTGCATAGCCCCTTGCCATTTTTTAATGTGGTGGATCTTCTTAAACCTTTGGTATAGATCTGGGATTTCCAGTCATCCTCCAGCCCCACCAGGCATTAGCGATACCATTGATAGGGCACATCCCAGAGCAGAGCAAAGAGATGCTGTCGATAGTAGAACATAGGGTGAAAATGTCTGTCGGACTGTGGTCTAAAATGTTGCAGGGGAGGGAGGGAATGGAGAGGAAACTGCCTTTTTGTAACTGGCCTTGATCTACTTTTCGAGGCAGTGCAATCAAAGTAGCGCTGTCTGTGAGCTGTTTTCCTTTTTACCTCTTGCAGTGAGAGTGCAGAACGGATTTTAGCAAATTTTTATGTCATGGAAATGTAAAGTGTAGCAGTGCCAGGTCTGTGTCATTTTTTTCCCTTGATATTAGTAACACTTACTACAGTGTAACTAAATGTGTTTTGGCAATTACAGGTTATTTGAAGTTCAAAATTTTGACATTTAGCAAATCCTCGTGGTGTAATGATCTTTCAGTGTTTTATTAATCTTGGATCTTTACCACATAGTTCTAAATAGCCACCTTGCTCTTTCAAGTGCTATACTTTTGAGACCTAATGGGCAACAGCCCCACCAGCTGGACTGTTAGAGCTCTGTAGCTGTTGATAACCTATTGCGTTGAGCTTGCTTTCAGGGATTAAGTGATGAGAATTATGATTTAGCTGAGAATTGTTTTCAAAACAATTTTTTGTGTATATACTTTGTAAAATAAAAAATTTTAAAAAATGTTGCTCTTGCAAGAACACTTCCCAAGTATTACCCTATAACAAAGTTTTATGATCGAAGGTAAGTAAATTTAATTCTCCAAAGTACTTCAAACACATTCACAAAGAATGAGAAATTCAACTGGTTTATTTGTCACAAACGTCTTTCCTTGCTTTTGTTTTCTCTTAATTCTTGTGGCCCTCGCCATTTTGAAGAAATGGGTGACATGAACCTACGTAACAGAATTAGAAATTAATTACAGTTTATTGTGAAACAAATACAGCAATTTTATATACAAGTCTCTAAATTTGTCATACTTAATTACTTAATATTTATTTAAAACATACTTAATTTAATACTTATTAGACTTTGATGTTAGCAAACTTATGATTTACTTCTAAAAGTCTTGTGTCAAGTTGCAAATACTGAGAAGCCCTACAAAATAACTGTGCATTTAATTCTTGTTCAAAAAACACGTCACCTTACAGTTGGAGGTCATGTATGTTTACGTTGGAAAGTTTGGATGATTTTTCTTGAGTAAAAAATCTTACTATTGTAAGAGAAAGCAGAGGATAAACAAACTACGTATTTACCAATTAAATAGGCTCACAGGACTGTTACTTGGAGCGTCC
The DNA here is from genome assembly GCF_000690835.1 of Fulmarus glacialis. NCBI lineage: Eukaryota > Metazoa > Chordata > Aves > Procellariiformes > Procellariidae > Fulmarus > Fulmarus glacialis. Next base: position 3,745 of record NW_009200243.1, read on the forward strand.
GATTGTTGCCTCTTACAATGACGCTTCCTTTAGAAAGAAGTGTCCTCTAAACTAAATGTATTTTTATAATCAACTTAAAAAACCTGTCTTAGATTTCTAATTGCTAAGCAACTCATTTCCTAAATGTTTGTGCTTAAATTTTGCTATTCTTCTATACATAGTGATAGATATACCAAGAATTCAAGGGATAGATTTCTTTTTTCTTAGCTTGACCCATAATGGCGTCTAAAAAAACTTACTGCTTACTTCGTTGCAGTACGTATTTAGTGATTCAACACTTGCAGTGGTTTGTCACCCTCTTCTGAGATGGTTTTAATCACATGACCATTGGCTTCTCACTGATACTTGCTTTTGCTACTTACTGTGAATTTGGCTTCAAAACTTTATACCCACCACTCTGTTGTCAGTCTCAGCAACCCATTATTAAAATTAAATATTATTTTGAAGTATTTCTTATCCCCCTACATCTTAGATGTATTTTAGGAGAGAGGGTGTGTGTCATTTTCTGTAAAACAAGGGAAAAAAGGTCACAAGTGGCTTGTCCATAACCTATGGGGAATTCGTGGAAGATGTGTTTTGAGTAGTTTCATGCTTTCTTTCACTGTCCCATTCTTCTCTAAGGCTTCTAGACCAGACAAGAATCTTTGACTGAGCCTTTTCAAATTATTCTTTGAAAGTTTGGCTGTCTGCTAGCAATGTGTACTTTGTCTCGCTACTTAAAAATACTTTCTCAGCGGATTCAGTGTTGAACAAAGCATTTTATGACCACCTGAAGGAAGGATTTTATGACAGGCTGAACGGAATTGCCTTTATTCCCAGAGTAAGGCTATGCTGCTATGTGAAAATCCCTGCAGCCCTCCTATCCCAATGTCATATTGTCGCAGTCTGTTTTAAATGATCAGTTGTATAATTAGAAAAGTAACAGATTCCTCAAGACTTTTGTCTATTTTGGAGGAGCAAAGGTAACATAAATTGTGGTTCTCTTTGATTTGGGCTCTTTTCCTATTAGAAATATGGTGAAGACTACAAACGTCACTCATGAAAGTGACCAAGCATCTTTTGGATAATTTTTGGCGGTCTTGCTGCCAAACAGGGCTAAATTCAGGCATGTGATCTGGTGGAGAAAAAGTTCTGGAACACATTAATTCTTTGAGTGTTAGTTCTTCCTGAATTAGTTTTGCATTTTGTTAGCGTATTCCACTGACGTAGGTAAAATACCCCCATAAATCAGAAGTATTCTTTCAGCTTCAAGTATTAGGATGTACATATTCAAAAGGTGACTTTTGAATATGTATTATTTGTTCCTATCAGCCATATGAAGATGCAGACACCAATGCAATTCACCAACTTAAAAGGTACCAAAAAGAAGAGACTGAAGGCAACATGGAACAGGAAAAACATGTAAACATAATTGCTTATTTATAAGCACTTTTTAGTAAATTGATATGCCTTGATATGAGATTAGTTTTTCAGGTTGGGTCTGTATCGTTCTGTAGCCTTCTCTGGAAATGTAATGGCCAGTGAAAAGTTACTGACCCAGGTACTTTTTAGTCAGCGGTAGTTTTGTCTCTCAGTGTGAGAATCCTGGTCTCATGGAAGTTGTTCAAAAATGCTTCCCCTGCCCTTTTTCAGTAAAACCAGGATTTTCCTCTTTGTTTATAAATTACAGATGAAGACAAAACTGAAAGACTATTTTAACTGTAATTCAAAGAACCTCGCCTGATTCTCTAGATAAGGTAATCTTGATCTTAACAATAAATGAGATTCTACTTTGTTGTTTTTCTTCAGGCACTCTGTCTCAGAACACTTGAAGAAGACTTAGAATGTTTAAAATAAGTATTTACATGATTTTATGTTGTTCTAAGTGGTAATCTTGCATGTTAAGGCTAAAGAGTTCTAAGAAAAAAACGTGCTTGATTGCAGAGTCATGGAGCGAGACAAAAGCCACCACAAAATGACATTCGTGATCTAGGAGAAGAATTCTGTCGATGGTTCTTTGGACTCCTGAATTCTCAACATCCCTTGGGAGTAAAATCTGAAGAAAGATGGGGACCACAGCATTTTTGGGAGGATGCCAGAATGAAGTTCTGTTACAACACATTAGAAAAAAACGTGGAAGAATATGTTGGTGCAGAAATGGTGAGCCTTCGTCTGCTCTCGTTAGTTAAAGAAGAATATCTTCTATTCAATCCTAATTTGCATGCCAATGGACTGAAATGTGCCATGTCTCGATATGGGTTAGTACTGGTAGCAGTGGCTGGCACCGTCCATAGAGACAACACTTGTTTGGGCATCTTTGAACAAATTTTTGGACTCGTTAGCTGTCCCGTAAGGGAGAATACCTGGAAAGTAAAAGTTGTGAATCTTAAAATAGTTGGACAGAATGCTCTGGAGCCTGGGATGCAAATTGAAAAACCCTCCATAAAATATGAGTCAAACCAACTGCAAGAGTTGTATGATGGGAAAGAACTGACTGTGTTTGAATCTCAGAAATTCTGAGCAATTCTTTCACAACTGAGTGACTGGGTGAGGCGGGGAACATACAGCACTTGTAGTGCATAGTTGAATATTGAAATGGTTGCAGCCATGTGATGATGTCTCTTTTTTGAGTCAGATTTGCTGGATGACAAACTGAGATACAGAATCTAAAGTATTCATATAGGTGATGCTTTTGGGCACCTTTCCAAGAACTAATAAATATTTCAGAGTATTACTTTAGATTTAGTTAGGAATTACTTTAGATGTAGTTAGGGATGGAGTTAGTTTGGTTATTCTTGGTTACAAAACATGGTTACATTTAAATATGGGTTGGCAGCAGTATATAATGAACTAGATGACTTGGGCTTCACAAATTGCAGGTTGCTTCCCTTCCGGACACCAGTTTAAACTCTTACCTGACTTGTAACAGGAAGTCATTGCTTCTGGCTTTTTGAAATTGGGATTGGTAAGTGTCTAAATGGACATCCTAAGTCCCCATCTGCCGCTTCAGGAGTTTTTGGAGAGAACAGACAAAATAATATGAATGGAGACTGCTGCCAATTATGTTCTAAATGTGGTTCCTTCACTGAACAATAGGAGTAGTTCAATGGGACAATGCAGGGAACTTAGCATCATTGAAGTCTTTTTTTCTTTGGGTTAATAGCTTCCTTTCCTTTTACCTTATGGTTCCAACTTTGTGATGAATCCAGACAAACTCTCTGTTGTTCTATCTGTGTCCCCAAGCAGACAAATTTGAGATGGTTGCCCAGGCATCCATTTCTAGCACTGACTCTCTTGGATCAAGTAGTGGATTTCATGATTTACAGCAGCACTGTATGAACAAAATGGTTTGATAATTATTTTGTATATACTTACAACAGAGTTTTTAATATAATAATTGTGATTTTTGTATGTTTTCTCAAAATAAGAATTTTTTCTACTCTGAGCTGCTTTATTACATTGACTAGAAGTCAATTTGTTAACGCTGGGCAGTTACGACGACAGGTGATATTAAATAAATAATCCAGTTACTACTTAATAACTGAAATTATTGCCGTTGCAGAACTTGAATTTTTTTACTTTTTTTTTATAATTTATAAGCGATTAGAGGTGAAACGAGATCAAAACTTCTTTTTCCACAGCTTGCTTGCATTGTTTGGGAGTTTTCTTTTAATTTTATAGCTTCACCAATACAAGTTGTGAAAATTGCAACATTCCCTATAACATGGGAAAAGTTGTTTTGGTTTTGATATGTTTGTCAAAGACAACAAATGGTAAAATTATGGGTGGGTGAGGGGAAACAAGAAGATTCAGGTATGCACCGAACTGGTTTTTATGAACAGTCTGAATCTCGAGTGCTCTTTAAAAATTTCTAAAATAATTTCTTTTATAAGCAAAAGTTCAAATACTGCATTGGAATGTTCTTTCCCAATAAACAGTTGAGTTGTGGCTTCTTCAGCTACTGATGTATAATAAATAAAAATCAACCTGAATTTAAAATTCGTAAGAAGCAGTGTCATCATATGTGTTGACAACTGCATTCCTCTTCCGGCAAGGACAAAAGCCTACCTAAAGGCCTAAATGGGTGCCTTTTCAACATTCAGTATGACAGTCCGTAATTCAACTAAATATTTTGTCGTTTGCAGAACTGTACTTTGTAACTGGGATGTAACTGTGACTTTAGTCAGTGTGTTAAATACGAACATGACTAAGGGCGTAGCTTTCATTATTGCTTTAAGCTGATGTGGTGCGGACGGTCTCCTTCCTCCATGCAGGTACGTGTCCTTGCTTCCTTCTCGCAGCGGCATTAATGCTTGTGCTAAGTCCGAACAAGAGGGAGTGGGGACTGATCCCAGTGAAAGCTACGTCATTGTCAGAAACCCTTCAGGCTGATCAGCTCTGTGAGAACGCTGACCACACAAGGGCTAGCGTCAGCTTGAGGAACAGAGATGAGAATTTGCTTTTTTTGGTGACAACCTGAATTTCGGTGGGATTAAGCAAGTGATCAGAAGCAGTCTTTGTTCATTCTTACATTCCAAATGTTTATGCCTGATAACTTCAAAATACTGAATGCAAGAAGTGTTGTGGTAAATCAGCTTTTTACTAAGGCTGGTACCTAATGAGCTTGTTCTTACTCCTTCAGTTCTCCTACGCAAAGTATGCAAGAAAATGTTAAATTGTCACAGCCTTGTGACCTCTGTGTAAATCCGTATTCTGTTGCAGAGTGGAGTAGGTGCTATGATTTACTGACCTGTTGGTGCAGTTGCTGCTCTTGCATTGTTGATCAGGCTGTTAAGAATCTGCATACATTAGTCTGTGCTCATTAGCTGCTGAATGATAACTGATTTTTGCAGCAGCTAATTTTGGTGTGTGCTTATGGCTTACTTCAAATTGTAGTTACTAAGGAGCAGCTGGTATCAGCAGCTGATGAGCAGTTGATGGTTGCTGATGAGCAGAAGTTATCCCAGGCTGCTGCTGCAAAATGCAGGAAAAGGTACAGTATCTGCTCTTTACAATCTCACCACCTGAATATTTGGTAGGCACTGACAGTCAGCTGATGATGACTAGCCGTGGTTTTGCAGTTATTAACTGGTATGACTTTTTTTATGCTGTGATACACCTTCCTTTTTCTCCCAGGCCTGCATTCCCTCTTTCAAAAGCATACTCATTCCTCCTAGATGCATTCTATTTCCACTTGGAAAAAAGGATTCCAGTTTTATAATGGTTCTTCAGGCTCTCCATCTTGCAAGGAGGCAGAACTGTGTTTTGAAAGCTGCGGCCTGTATGCAGTCAGTTGTAGGGGAGGCAGAGAGGCGGTGATGCCTCTGCTCTTTGACATTTCATGTATGTAGAAGCGTGCTTGTTTTGTGCCACATGGGAGTTGAGAGGACATATTTGTAATACTGCACTACAGGATGTCACAGGTATTTTTCTGGTGTTCTGATTATTGTTTATAATACTGGGAGTTCAGAATTCAATTTTCAAATCATTGTCACATTCAGAATTTTTTTTTTTTTAAGAGTAGAAAAACACTAACTGCAGGGTAAATTTGAGAAGGTACTTTTAGTTTAACCTTGACTTTAAGGAAAAAGTTAGGACTTGTTTAAATGGAGTACAACCAAAAAACTTTACTTGAAATATTTATGGAAGTGATTTCATCGCTCCCTCTAGATGTTGCTGTTCAGAAGTAACTTCTAGTTGGTTTACCTTTGGAAACGATGGCCATTTTAGTTGCATTTAGGAGATTCAGAAAAATTAAATGAAAACTTCTTTAAAACTGTTTTCATCAATTTTTCTTTGTAGCACTATTTAGTCAAAGCTCAAGACAAATATTTTTCAGTAACAATTTCTTATGTCTATCACTACTACTTAAGCTGAAATGCTAAATTTATATTGCCCAGATCTGTCTCTGGAAAACAATTTGATAGTAAGCAAAATACTGACTTGCAATGAAGCAGGCAGAACTTGCTGAATTACAGAGGAAATTGTGGCCCTCTGTTCTAATCAGCCACACCAGATGGATTTAATCTTTTTTTCTCTGAAGCAGGAAGCTTAAATGTCTTAAAGCAATATATGAGCAGAACCTCTGTGATCATTCAGGCCAGCTACCTTACTGCAGGTTGTGCTGTGTTGGTTTGGCTGTGCTTATTCTCCTTATGCAGAAGAAGAAAAGCAATCACAAGGAGACCTTACACAGAGCATTAAATGAGTTCTGACTTGTGTCTGTGGTCTAAATATCAGCAATGCTCAATTGCATGTTATTTTATCAAGCTTGTAATAGTAAGGAAAGAAATGTGTTTTCTGTGGATGCTAATTTCCTCCATGAAATTAAATTTTTAAGTGTATTTAGGAATTTGTAAAAGGTGTCTAATATTCTTCATGTATGTCCTGCTTGCTTAGTAATCTGAGGAGGAAATCTTAAGGTTGCTGAGTAGTCTTCATCAAAATACTTGCTAGGTTGTATTTTTTTCCCTCATAAATTGCAAAGGTGGATGAACATTGCCTTTGCAGACTTCAGTGTCTGTTTTTCTTAAGTTTCATAATGCACATACCGTTAAGCGAGCTGTCAGTTTGACTCTGTTTCCTACATCAGTTCCCTGACCTTAAAAACCCCAATGCTTATTTCAGGTACTATTTCAAAAGGTGTGCATTCTTCATTGCTGCTGGAAAGACTATTTCACATCTCAGACTAGCTCTAGTTTATTAATTCACAAATTTATTGTAATATATTCTGGTGGTGGCTGCAAAAGTAGCTCAGTTGTTAAACTATTGGATTGAGGAAAGCAATTTGTTTAGAATTGTGACAGTTTTCTCACCTGAAATGTTTGCAAGCAATAACATTTCTCATACTGGCTGCAGAGTACCTACAGTCCTCTTCACATATCTTAATCGAAATTAGGCAGGATAGAAATGACAAAGTTTCCCTGCTAAGCACTCTATGAAAGTGCAGGCTGTTAATTCTGTAGGGGGTCCGGGTGCCTTCAGAAGCATATAGATCTCCTAATTAGCAGCTGTTATTTTGAAATGGGAAGCTAACAGTATGTCGGACACTAAATGCTGCTTAGGACGTTTCTTCGCACCAAGGGTCATACTGGCTTTGCGGCTCAGAAGTAAAGCCTGCTGTAGGAGGTGGGAGCAGGCAGATGTCTGCAGGAGAATCAGCTGTGCTGACCCATCTTCTGCTCCATTGTTTGACCAGATGCTTGTGCTGTGTTTTTTCAGAACAGGCTGTAGGAAACTGTCTTAATCAGTACACCTCATAGGCACGGATTTTATGCTTTCCAAGTAGTACGAATTTGACTTTATTTGTAAAATCTCTACTAACTTTTTTTGGCAGTTGAAATAATTTGCATAAACCAAATGCTTTTTGTGGCCTGTAGCTGAAAACTGATTTAGTATGAATTATATAATTGTTTAAAGAGAACAACAGATCTAAAGATGGTGATGGACTGTGTAGAGCAAGTTCATCCTACAGAGTGATGCCAGGCAGTACCTGGTGGCAGAAGAAATCCTAGTGTTAGAAAATATGAAAGGTGATTGCAGCAGCAAGACTGTATCGTTGCAGAGTACTGTATTTTTACCATCTCTGTATATTTTATCAAATGTGAAGATCTAACATTACATATAATGTGCAAATGCAGCTGCTTTGCCAGCATGACATTACTAGGAACTGCAGTGTTTTCTTGTCTCAGTCTTTAAGCATCATCTGTTGCAATATTTTTTTTTTAGGTTGTGACGGATTTCTTGATCTCTTCAAACTAAACCGAGAGAACTCGACTGTTAAACTGTTATGTATGAAGAACTGGAGGAGAAGAATATTTGCTTGAAATATTGATTTTTCTCTAACTCCCAGTTATTTTGGACAAATGTCATACTTTTGACAAATTGGTTTTAAAGAGTCACAGATATTTATTAGAGTGGAGTCTAAAGATGGATAAGTAATGCCACGTTCTTGTTAGTTGTTTCTTCTAATGCATGCTCATAGTTGAAATTCACTGTTGAGGCGCTTCCAAGACCATGAATGACATAAGCAGCTAAATAAGGCATTCCAGGTGATTAACTTTAGCATTTCTTTATTGTTCTGCTTTTATTTTCCTGTTCTAATTGTCTTCATTATGGCAGGAAATTTTCCATGTTCCGTTGTCACAAGATACTTCTGCTTCTTTTTGCATTGCTTGCTGTTTCTTGAAATCCTTATCTTTCTTCATAGCTTGTTCTTTTTCCCCTAAGTGTTTGAGAAGGGTAAATTCTGCAAGGTGATCAAGTTCTGTAAAAAGACAAATATAGGCCTTCAGTAAAGAGAGCAAAAATCATAGGATTTGGCCTTTAGCTCATGTGATGTAATTCAGTGTTCAAAGGATTTTGTTTACTGCAGATTGATAGTTTCTTTTTTCAGGAAACAAAGTAGAAATCCTTAGTTAAATGTAGTGTTTCTCCCACAGCTTGGAATTAACAGGAACTGCTGTCAACAACTATTTTTCCAGATGTATTTTATTCTGAACCGTCAGGCTCTGGTTTCGAGTCTGATGTATTCACCAAGGCAGAACATAGGGCTCCCCGACCTTCTGTACAGCGATGACATACTTACAGTGCAGTTGGCAATTCAAATACTGCTAATAGCAGGGAACCATAGTAGCCAGAGACAGGAGAGATGTAAACGCATTTAGTCCGCCCATCAGTAAGGACTGATAAAAGATGGGTAAGTAAGGCAATTTATGTGGGCCCATGTGCAGGAAGATTGGAGGACAAGCAGCTGGCAACTGGTAGCTGTGACCACAGCAGTGCTTGCTGGAGTGCCTCATTAATCGAGGAGGGGAAGACATTAAAGAGCAGAATTTTGTGTATACTGACAACATTTCCGCCAGTGTTAAAATCCTTAATCTGAGATTTTGAGGTTCAGTTTGTGACTGATGTGAAGTTAAGCTTCTCTCTGGAAAGACTAATTAGCGTGGATGCCATGTAAGTAAACCTGGAATGCGCAGTGATGCCAGTCGATTGCAAGGAATCCTCTTTTTTAAACTCATTTTCAGCTCTTAGCAGTAGAGGGGAACGACCCCTCGTGTAACCGTAGGGGTAAGAGCAGTGCTATAATCTGTCTGCGAGAAGTCCGGAGCCTGGTTTGGCCTCAGCAGGCATAATGGCCTTGTGGTGACACCTGGTGGCAGGCTCATCGCTTGTCTGTAGTCGTACGCTTGATTAAACCGTGCACTGATGCGGGCACAGGGACTCGAGGCTTGCTCTGGAGACAGGGGAGGAAGTGCCTGCTTTATCCCTTTCGTTGCAGGCAACGAAATGGCCTGACATTGCCAATGGCTCCCTTTGCCTTGATCAAAAGGAAGGCTTGAAGGCAATCCATCAGCCCTTGATAAGGATCTGAAGGATGTTTCAAAGATTTCAGCCCATCAGTGATGTCAAGCTGTGATATTCAGGAAACCTGTTGTTCTACGGTTGTAGAGGAAAACATTATGGTGATAAGAAGACTTCCTGGCAATAAAATTTCAGCTAACTTGTTAACAAATGCATTTCTTTTGGTGTCTGCTTCCCTGGTTTTTTTTTTCCAGAATGCCTCGCTCGAATGCCTGGGATCCTGAAGGCAGCACAGTTGCTGTTTCTCAATATTGCTTGCAACTGCAAATCTTAATCACCTCTCAGGCCAAACAGGAGGAGGATCACCCTCATTCAGAGGTATTCCATAGCCCTCTGTGTCATGCTGAGTTCAAACAGTGTTCCTTCCGTTTTTGGTTGTTTTTTTTTTTCTGATTCCCCAGTTCTTATTGAAAATGCCAAGGAAACAGTCAGATCAAATATACTGGAAATCATATTTGAGCAGAGAAGCTAGACATGCCCAGCCCATCACATTTTGCATAGAGTAGAATGAGAAGTAAGAAACTTCCTATCTTGCTTTCATAAACTTAGAGAGAGAACAAAAATATGAAATTTATTTGGCTTGTTGCCAGTAGTAATTGCCCTTACAGGGGCTCTTTAGAGACATGGATTAGAACAAAGCAGAGGTTTTTGTGATAGTCTTATTTGTGCAGAGAGGCAATGGTTCAAGCTGTACTGGCTTCAGTTGTAAAATTGCAGTAAAAAGCATCCAGAAAGCCACTAACAGTCATTAGGTGTTAAAGCAGCTGTAGTTGTTTTCCATATAGGTAGGTGCCCAGCTTGCCAGGCAAGTTTATGCAGTTAGAAAGGAGAGGGGGAATGGTGTGCAGCCTGGGGGTTCCTCCATTCTGCTCTATGGTCTGGTTGGCTCCGCTCTGGTTGGCCCCGCTCTGGAAGAGGCAGGCGTCTGCTGGAAAGAGCAAGGGACATGTAATTCGTGCACACCCCCCTCTCCTCTGCACTCTGAGAGCATACTTGCAAGGGGAATAACATCATGGTGTACATGCTGCCATAAATCATTCATTTTAAAACCAGTAAAAGCCAAAGCTTCTCATCTAGATGAGGTTTTGGTGCCTTGCCAGCATTTTCCCACGTGAGACTATTGAGAGAAAGGAAATGGCAATTTTTAATAACTTGACCGTGATTTAACAAAACAAAAGAAAGGCTCATCCTTTATCTCAGAGCTTTCTCCCTCCTGAGCTGCTGAAGTCTGCCACAAGCCTGGTGGCTTGTGTCTGAGAACCTCAAAAGAAGAAAAAGAGTAGTTACTGTCCCTAATAATGGGCAGGAGCAGCTTTCGGGCAGGGAATGAGTGAATGAACTAGGGCTCCTCCACCGAGAGAGGGGGCAGCAGGGAATAGTAACTCCCCACCTCTGTGGGGAGAATGAGCAGTGAAGACATGGATATTGGTGGGATTTGTCTTAGTTTGCATTGGAAGCCTATAGAAAATTATTGCAAGCGTCCATTAAAGCAGCCTGGCTAACTCCAAGTGCGCTATTTGCATAGCCATGATTCCAAAATAGCAAACCAAGTGTTTGGTTTTTCCTCTTGGCAAATTGCAGAAGCTCACAAGCATATGGAAAAAGATGTTTTTATGTTCTGTCTCAACAGCTATCGCAGCCCTAAAAGGCTATTTTAGATACCACTCATTGTCATAGGATCATCTAGGTAATGTGAGTAAGTGTTGTACTTAAATTTTGCTGTATCTAGGTAGTTTTGTCCTAGAGTGAACCACCTACAGCGTTCTGAGTGCTTCTACTGTAGAAAGCTTTTTAGTCCAAGTCAGGAGGCTGTTTTTGAGGAAAATGTCATGTTTGCTGCCATGCACACAATCAATGTGTTTTGATTCACATTACAGAGCGCCCTTGGAGCATGCACTCTGGGTTCCCTTTGGATGAAACCAAACTAGAGAGATCCTCCAGCTCTGCACCTAAGGTACCCTGCTCACTGCAAGGCAGTCAGTCCATAGGACCAGCCTGGAGCTAGCGGGCAGTAACCCCCCAACATATATATAGTTTGTGTGCTGGCAGCATCTCAGCAACAGCTGTTTCATGCTCCTGTTGCACAGCACTGTTTGCTAATGTAAACGCAGCGTAAGGGTGTTGAAAATGGTATCATAGCCTCCTTAGGACTAAATTAAATTAGTTTTCATCATAATACATTTATAAAATGTGTGTATATATGTATATACATATTTTTAACAAGCCTTTCTCCCACTTTCTAGCATTTCCCTTACTAGAATTACATTTCAAATGGAGTAATTGTCAGTTCCTTTTTAACAGCAATAAGCATAAGACATCATGTCAGTACTTGTTCATCTATTCCTTTTTCTCAGTTCATTAGTATTATTTATTGCATGACTGGATTTTGAGTATTAATGAATTCTTCTCAAAGTTTGCATTTTTTATTGAAATAAATTGATCCTTTTAATATCTCTTCAGTAATTACGGGTTTAGATATATTTGCACAGTACCCTAGCTCTAACAAGATTAGTGGCGAGAAAATCCCATTCTGAAGATTAGCGTGATATATTGAGTTGAACTTTAGGATTTTACTCTGGTGTTTTCATTATGGAGGTTTATTACAGAAAAACACTTTGTCTTCAATTACTTGCTTAGCTGACATGCATCTGAAATCCTCAGATGAATACCCATTTTTTCTGAAATTAGAAACTTCAGCTTATGAGATACAAACACTTTAAATACTGCTATTAGAAATAGTTGTTGTGGCACCAAAAGGATCTCAATATTTTAAATTTACAATTCAATTGTCCGTGGCACACATTATTGCATCTGGGACAGACTGACAGTGACCAAACTATGAGCTCTCTCTACTGGCCTGTTACAAAGGGAGATAGTGGTGTGTGCATCCTCATCAGCTACAGTTTCGGCAGAGACCGCGAAATGTATGCACCCTTTATGCCTCAGCTAGAGGGTTATAAGGACTGAATTTACCTGTTGCACCTTAGCCACTGACTACTAAGGTAATGTAAAGGAATGTGAAGTTGAAATACATTACCTGCCTTGTTGATGCCTGATGATGTTGTCTAGTACTTTGTGTGTGTTAGATTTGCACCTCTGTAAAAGCTTCGTGTACGATAGAATAAAATAAGATGGAAGCCTTCTAAGATAAGGGCAAATTTCATTTGGGTTTATGCGTCATGGGCAAAACTGTCTTGACTTGAGGAATTTTTACGTGATTGAATTTACTGCCAATTAACACAAAGTTTTAATTGCTGATTTGAGGGTTGAGAAGAAAGAAAACAAACGAAAAAACCCACTTAGGGAAACCCCTTTCCTCTCCCTTCCCCAAGGTCAACTTCAGTCAAACACCTCCCTGGTCTCCGCTTCCCTTGCTTTCGCCGTGTGTTACCCTCAGTCCCACAGGCGTGCCTCTGCCCTGGCGTGGGTGGCCAGTGAGCTATGGTCCCTCAAGGCTGTCTCTACCCCAGTGTGGGCTGGCTGCAGTCCCTCAGGGTTGTCCCTGCCCCAGCAGGGGTCCCTCAGCTCTGCCCCCCTTTGGCATGGAGCACCTCCTTCCAAGTGTGTCTCCAGCTGCGTCCCCAACAATGTCTCCTTCCACGGGTCTGCTGTGTCTTCCAGGGTGTTGCCAGCCCCTTGCAGCCACCATTCTCTGAAATGCGCCTGAGCTGCGGTGCCGTGGGTTCCCCTGGCTGCCTGCGGACCTATTTCTACATTAAAACTGGTGTTGGTGCAGCAGAGCCTGCGACAGAAACTGATGGGTATCTAACTGAGTGCTACCATGGGGCATATGACTTTGCAGCTGCTATAAGAGTTATAAAAGTCTCTTTCTGGCTGCCTTCAACAGCTGCTTTCTCCAGACATAAAGGGAAAGGTCTCTGCTGGGGGCAGGAGAATAATATGCAATTTACTGGGATGTCAGTGAAGGGTTAATAGTGAGGAAAAGGGCTTTTGGAGGAACAGAAGGGCAAATTCTTCCCCAGGTGAGCTGAATTTTGGTGCTAGTTGGTCTTCCATGGCCCAAACTGGGCTTTTCTTATGAATCCATCAGGTTTTACAGTCGGAGGCCAGGATGCCCGGCTCGTGAGCTTGCTGAGTGCTGCAGCACAAGTGAGAAGAAAGTGACTCACAAGACGGTGCTTGCTTCAGCCCAGCGTGACACCCGTTTACAGCTAGCTGGTAAAGAAGAACCTGTATGCATAAGTGGTGTCACTGGTACACTGAGCGGTGACAATAAAACAATTGGATCATAAAAATATTCTGTTAAAGCATTCTAATTAAAACACGGTTAGAGGTTTTTGTATCAGGGAAAACCAACCACAAGCAATTTTGCACTGGGAACACAAGCATCATGTTTGCCCTAATGCTTTTACATATATAACAGAGGGCTTTGATTCAAGCCCAAAGAAAGTTGGATGCTGTCAAACTATCGCTGACAAACATTGGCAGCCAGCTGACACTGCTAAGTACGATGTATATAGTTTTTTTTAAACCCTGTCATGGAAAATATCTGGCCGCAGACTCTGAGTAATCGAAGGCTCCACAGGAAGAAACTCTCTGTACATGACTCCTTTTGGTGGTCCTGTGACACAAGAGACAACTCTGCAGCTCCTTTGAGAGGACCACTGACCCTGTCTTCCAACAGCCCCAGACAGAGGTAAGAGTGTCTAGTTATCTTGAAACGTGTTTATCGGATGTGTGACTCCACATGCAGAAAGTTTGCTAAGCAAAAGTGTCCTGCAGCTTGATTGTAACATACTGGTTCCTGCTGCATGGAGAAGTAAGTTGTGATTTCTTGTGTCCTGGAAGGCAGAAGCACTTTATACGTTTGAAAGTTTGATTAGTAACTATGCCACGTTGCAATTGCATGGAGATGGTGCAGTTACCTAGGTAGTGTTTTGGGACAGCTACGTGTGTCTAATTCACTTGTACACATAGCACCTTAAATCAGCGCTTCACTTCAGAAAGCACATGTTATATCCCACCGTGTGCTTCCCTTGGCCTCATGCACCCAGTGGAAGGCCGGAGAGAATTGGAGGCCTTGTATTTTCCTATCTGCTTACAGTAACTAAAGCATTAAAAATTAGGGAATGGGCTTAAAAGAAAATTATTTTTACTCCCATTTTCTTCTAGTTCTCAGCCCTCTAATTTGCATGCAGGATACATTTCCAAGTTGTTCCCCACACTATATGTTTTTTTTTTCTCCTCAACACAAAGATTTAGCTACAGAAGGAGGATAGATTAACCGTTTCATCTTGAAACCCTGAGGTCTTTGCTTCACTTACACATCCCTTCTGCTCCCAGTGTCCCCACAAGCTAGTAATACACTCCGTGTTGACAAATCCCTAACATTTTCAGTGTGCAAAAGGGAAATGGTAGTCCTGGAAGGTTGTTCCCCTTTTCCCACTCCCAGTGTAGTGGGTTGTTGAAAGTAAGTTTCTGCTTCTCTGAGCTGATTTTGTGTTCCCTCAAGAGGGTAGATGGCTCTGCACTTCGTCCTGCCGTGCCATGGGTGCTTAGTGCAGCATCATTAACATGGAGGGCCCTCTGTTGCACTGTGAACTGTAGTTCACTCCAGTAAGAAAATGGTTCGCATGTCTGCCCTGGATCCATTTGAAAATAAATCCTGTCACTTAAATGGAGTATTCTTTTGTGCGGGAGACGGTTGTCGCTCAAGTCACTTGCACACTTCAAATCTTCGATGTCTATTTTTAATGTGCAAATCCTAACTAGGTTAGGTAGACTTGCCAGATACAAAGGTGAGCTCTATATGTGCTACTGTCTGTAGAGGTATGCTTTTTGTAGTATTACAGTTTTTGAACAGAAGTAAAATTGGGCCAGAAAAATACAGCTTCAGATCCCAGGCCAAAAGTGAAGGGCTGCTAGATTGGATTTCTATTTGTTGTAACTACTTTGTTGTGGTGTAGTTTGATCTCTGCAGGTGTAAGTTATCAGATGAACTTTGTGCTCCTGCATGTATGGTATTCAGTATGTTTTAATTTCAAATTCTTATTTTCTTGTGTTCATTCTTTTCTTTGGATGTATATGCGGCCTGCTTTTTGGTTTTCTTATTGACTCACATATTGCCCACTCTCCTACCCTTCAGTTTTGGCACTCTGTGGAACATCTCAGCTGCTGAGCGCAACGCCAGGCAATGTCCTCAAGGAACAGTGCCTGACTGCATATTGCAAGCTCATTAGGGTTTTTGGGTTTTGGGGTTTTTTTACCTTCTTTTCGTTTTAGATCCAGAGGTGTGTTGCAAAACCTGAGGTGAGTAGAAGGGGAAATAAATTGTCTCTTGTAATAGTGCTGGTGATTGCTGTCTTGGTTGTTAAGTGAAATGTTGTGTCTGAGTGCATTTGTTCTCATATTTAATGTACAGACAGAAGTGACACTTTTTCTTCTCAACCAAAATAATATTTCATATTGATCAAGTCACTTTCTTTTTCTAATTTCTCTGCTACCCCTGAACAGTTACTCACACAACTCCTTTCCTGATCTTTTTTCTCAGGGTTGCTGGTGCATCTCTGACAGCACTGTTACCTCTGTATTTCCTTGATGGGTGGGTTTGAGAGCAAAGAAAAACCTCCGTTCCTGTCCTTCAGCAGCACATGAGTCAGGTATGTCTTCTGTATGCACCCAGGGCAGGAAACACTCTCACAGCATTCCTACTGATCCTGCAAGATCTTTCTCATTAAGGTGAAGCTGCTTTGTGAAGGATGTCTGTTCATCTGAAAAACAGCAGTTTGAATGCTGGAGTGAACCTGACTTTATGTGACCTGGGCAATACAGAGAAGTTTATATGCCTGTAATTATAATATTCATCTCACACTATTACTGTGTGTGCAGATAATGCCTTAATGCAGGGAGGCGAGGTCAGGAAAGCAACTTTAGGGCATGAACTAGGTGGCTTTCCTTCAAGTCGCTGGTGTGTGTATAGGAGAGAACTGCTAATGGCTGTCCCAAAAGTATAAACAGGCTTTGACATGCAAACAGTATGCTGATGCTGTCAATAGCTGCTGCAGGGAGTCCGTCTTCCCCGGCTGCTGTAGCAGGAGAAAGCATGCACATAAGAGCAGTCCATGTGTGCTTTCCTGGTGATGCTGGCATACAAAGAAACCAAGGCTTTGCCTGGAAGCAGGCTGCTTGGTCAAGGTGTTGATCACTCTAAATGTCTTGATGGAAACAAAGTGAGATAATTGTGAGGGGACCATGACCCGCCGCGGGCTTGAGGGCGAGGGGCTGCTCACCTCTTCTCTGAACTCTGGGGACGCATAGGGGCCAGGGACGTCTATCCGCTTGTGACATGCACAGGAGAAAATGCAGTAATATAAAAATATAATATAAAAAACTTCAGTAAGCACTAGGGATCTTGATTTTGAAAAGTCAGGGAAAAGAATATTTTCCAGCACTTCCTTCTGTGTGGCTTTTTTCATACTTTCTAATTGATACGTGAGCCAAGATTTGGAATCCATAGAACAAGTTGGGGTGGTAGGGTTTCTTTTTCTTTTTTTCTTTTCTTCTTTTAGGCTTTGTTTCATGTCAGGACTTTGAACGCTCTGCAGAGACACAGCTCAAACCTGGCGAAGTTGTGCTGATGCCTTTGGCTGGTTCTGTTAGCTCCAGCCAGAGGGTGGGAAAGGGTAGAACTGTTTTCCGAGGAAACAGATTTTTCAAAGTCCTGTAGGAAGAGGTGTGAGTTAGGACTGCTGAGCTAAAACAGGAGTGCTGAGCTGAAATGTTTTGTTCTATTTCGATTGGCAAAGTCCAACCAGAGGAAGGTGATAGCTTCCAGCTCCGATGATGTGTAGGAGCAGAGAAGAAATGCTCAGTCGTCTTCTCCTCCACCTCCAAGTAAAAGCGGGATCAGAAGGAGCAAAACTGGCTTATTCTGTAGCTCTTAAACAGCAAAGGGGTTTGGCTTTTGCTGTGCTCCAACCTGCGTTCATGTTTGTGCAGATAAAAAAAAATTAAAATGTTTTAACTTGTTGTTGGATTGTAAATACAAACAACTTGTGACACTGTCTTACTAGGATGATAGAAAGTGTGTGGCTTTTGTTGTGAGGAAAGCTTGTATAAAAATCTCACATCTGAAAAATGACACTTTGAAAATCAAACTGCAGTCCAGTGCAAGTGACTGTAACTCATTATGAAAAAAACCTAGTCAGTAGGGTTATTAGCTAATACTAAACCATACCTCATAATTGGGCACGTTTCTCTTGTGTTGTATTTGCCTAGTAATGCAGATGACTGCATTCTGGTATGATCAAAGATCTTACTCAAAATTTACACTGTAAATTGCTGTACAGCATAAACGCTCCTCAAGTCTGCTTCCTTTGTCAGTAGGTGGTAATGGTGACAAAGGATATAAAAAAATAATTTAGTCATTTGCCTGGCAATGTTAGGCTTCTTTCTGCTCCTTGAAATTAATTCTAATGGCCATGGCGTCAATGGCATTGAATGTGGCTCTTTGGGCCAAAGTAACGGAGGTGTAGAAGCAGTAGCAGCGCAGGGGGTTAGTATTGAGGAACTGGAAGGAAGAGAGTAGGAAAAGATGGACCTTACTACCCGAAACACGGTAGGTAACAGGGATCATGGGAGTGGTAGGCAGAAGTGATGGTTTTCTCAAACTGGGCAGCTTCCAAAAGATGGTTGGAAAAATATTCAGAGGTAAAAATCAGAATTTCTGCCAACGTTCAGCTACATACTTACTCAGAGCTGAACTTCACAACAGCTGCAGTTATAATACTGTTTTGCAGATCTAACACTTCCAAGATGTGGAAAATAAAATTCAGGATGAATTTTAAGAACGTAATAGAAATAACTAGTGTGGCAGATGTAGATTTAGGGTATTCTGCACATTCTGAAGGATT
Organism: Fulmarus glacialis; assembly: GCF_000690835.1. NCBI lineage: Eukaryota > Metazoa > Chordata > Aves > Procellariiformes > Procellariidae > Fulmarus > Fulmarus glacialis. Next base: position 21,963 of record NW_009200243.1, read on the forward strand.
TGTTTTTAATGTGAAGCATGTACCTTCACACTCTATAACATGTGCTCTCATTCACTGACAGATTCGTTTTGCACAGTCCCGCTGGAATATTGGCACTCATGCCGTCTATAAACAGACAGTCAAGGTTTGTGTCTGTCAGGACTGTACTTCATTTTATTTACCACACGGTCTTTGGGGGTGGGAAGAAAGGGAATTAATCAAAAGAAGCATGCAACTCTCCCTCATTCCCCTTCCCTTTATTTATTTATTTTTGAACTTGAAAGCTTTCTGAACTCTCTATTATTCCCAGAGTTCATTTTTTATTCTTTTTCCCAATAGGAAAGCAGCTGATCTCAGCAGGTGAGGGGCAGGGTGATTAGCTGTTGGAGACAAAAGGCAATTCGAGAGGTCATCGCAGAGATAAGGAGCCTTCTGGCGATTACCCTGGCTGATAGGGTGAAGGGGATAGGGTGCAGAGGAAATAGAAGGACGAGGAGTATCTGGTTATCTGCTAACTGGGAGGGGAGGGTGGAAGGTGGTACCATGCTGAGCTGGGCTGGATGCTGGCATAGATAGGCACATGGGCTTCTAGGGGGTCTAGCGGGGAAATTTGCCTTCATACATGTGATGTATTATGCCTGAGCCGGGTGTGTGTATTTGTACGTGATTGCCTTCTGTCTGGCAAATTTCATGAAGATGGAAACCATAGTGTGTGTGAGGTACTAGCAGTGTTTCTGTATGGGCTACTTCGTCTGTGCTAGCTTGTAAGTAAGAAAAAACCTTACAAGCAGGAGTCCCTTAGCGCAAGTGGTAGGAGACAGCTTGAAAGTCTTGATTCAAGTGATTATACATATTAAAGGTAATCTGTAATCTCTTTCAGGGCCAGTGAACTAACATCCATAGTTCATGACCACCAGCACAGAACAATATCATGCCACACAGCAGAAGTTCACTTTGAGGATGGGCCAAGTAATTGCCCGCAGAAAGCTTGCAATAACCAAATTTCTTCTACAGAAAGGAGTCTCTTTCCAGGAAAGAACTTTTCAGATGTAATTTGCAATAAAACAAGTGGGATTACAAAACTACAATGATTAAAGTTAGGAAAAGAAATGCCCTTTGTAGTAAGGGGTAATTCAGAGACCCATTTTCAACAGACGGTGAGTTAGAAAAACGGAAAGTTCACTCCCACTTGCTAATTGCTATTTGTGATTTATTGAAGTTTATGGTAAAACCGGAGACTGCAGCAGTTAAGCGGCAGTCAGAGCTGTGAACCCTTGACAAACCAGATCTTTGGTATTTCCACAACCAGCGAAGAAGTGAGAACTGGAGAAAGCGGGGAAGAAAAGGCTGCGAGAAGGAGCGAGGTGCTGGCTGAGAAGGAGGTGCAGCGAGCGCACCCCAGCTCCGCTCGGCTTTCTCCCACCTCGACTCAAAGCCCCCGCACCGAGCCGCGGGTTG
>NW_009200244.1:0-535 GCF_000690835.1 Fulmarus glacialis
CATCCCTCAGGCGTGTCAACCACACCACTGAGCTTGGGTTCGTCTGCAAACTTGCTAAGCGTGCACTCAATCCCACTGTCTATGTTATTGATGAAGATATTAAAGAGTACCGGTCCCAATTCGGACCCCTGCGGGACACCACTTGTCACCGATCTCCATCTGGACATTGAGCCGTTGACCACTACCCTCTGAATGCGACCATCCAACCAATTCCTCACCCACCGGACATTCCACCCATAAAATCCATCTATTTTTCCAATTTAGAGAATAGGATGTCGTGGAGGACTGTGTCAAAGGCTTTACAGAATTCCAGATAGATGACATCCGTATCTCTTCCCATGACCACTGATCTAGTCACTCCATCATAGAAGGCCACTAGGTTGGTCAGGCAGGACTTGCCCTTGGTGAAGCCATGCTGGCTGTCTCAAACCATCTCCCTGTCCTCCATGTGCCTTAACATTGCTTCCAGGAGGATCTGTTCCATGATCTTCCCAGGCACACAGGTGAGGCTGACGGTAGTTCCCCGGGGCCTCCT
>NW_009200244.1:820-1499 GCF_000690835.1 Fulmarus glacialis
AAAGGTTGCCAGTGAAGACTGAGGCAAAAAAGTTGTTGAGTACCCCAGCCTTCTCCTCATCCATTGTTACCAGTTTGCCAGTCGTGTTCATCAGGAGCAGTACATTTCCTTTGACCTTCCTTTTCTGGCTGACATACCTATAGAAGCCCTTATTATTATTCTTTGCAACCCTTGCCAAGTTCAGCTCCATCTGCGCCTTGGCCTTCTTGACCCCATCCTTATACAACTGGGCAGTGTCCCCCAGGATACCTGTCCTTGCTTCCACTGCCTGTGCATTTTCTTTTTGCCTTTTAGTTTGACCAGCAGGTCTTGACTTGCCGGTCTTTTGCCTTCCTTTCCTGATTTCTTACACCTGGGGATCAAGAGCTCTTGTGCTCTATGGAAAGCATCCTTAAAGATATGCCAGCTCGGATCTGCTCCCTTGTCCCCAAGGGCAGTTTCCCAGGGCGTCCTATTGACTAACTCCTTGAACAACTGGAATTTTTCCCAAAATTCAGGGTCCTGACTTTACTCTTTGCCTGACCCATATCCTTCAGGACTGCAAACTCCACCAGTGCATCATCACTGCAGCCCAGGCTGCCTCCAGTCTTGATGTCACCAATTAGCTCACTTGCAGTTAGGTTGGTGACCATTAGGTCCAGTATCGCATTCCCTGTGGTAGGGCTGTCTATTACCTGGC
>NW_009200245.1:0-6896 GCF_000690835.1 Fulmarus glacialis
TCACAAATGGTAGTAGTTGTTGGTAACCAGTAACGACATCGATCTGAGGCTTTAAAAAGAAGATGGTTTCTAAAGAGAACTTTCAAAGTCTGAAGTATGAAAGATGATTGTATTTTTCTGGCTGGAGTTGTGGAAAGCCCCTTGGCTTTTTTTTAAAAAAAAAACATGTTGGTGTTCAGAGTCCATCTCTCTGGAAAATGAAGACTTGTGTTCATCCACCGAATAAATAAAGTGGACAGAAAATGAATTCAGGTCTCCCTGGACAATCTTGTGGTTTTGTTTCATCTGGTCCTGAAACCACTTTGCCTTTTGGCTTTTTGGTTTCTAGGTTTTCTGTGGAGAATCGTGGCGAGGATATGAAGTGCAGTGGTGGTCTCCATAAGGTAGATGAGGAATAGCGTGAGACTGACTGAATTGAGACAGTCAATTTTGTTAACATTGAATTCAAACCAGTGACAGGCTGTGAGCCCCACAGTTACTCTCAGTTTTATGATCTTAAATTATGAGCTGTTCAAAAATATATTGTATTTTCTGCTTAAATAGTTTTATGTCTGTTTATATCTTAATTGAAACGGTACGTAGGCATCTGCAAGTACCTTTCGTATGAAGGCCATTATTAAATATTGGTATTGCAAAGGTGTCTTAAAAATGCATTTTTATTGCGTTACAAGGTAAGCATTTGTTGAGAATCTCTCCATTAACAATTAAGCCTCTAAGGCTTTTGCCTGTAACCGGTATAGGTTCTGTTTTGTCAGCAACAAATGACATAACTGCCTGCCAATTACAAGAAGAAGACCTTGCATTGAGATACAGAGAGGTCAGCACGCACCTGATAGCAGCCTGAGCTTCCCCACATTTCAAAATGGCACGGCCTGTCTTCTGAAAGCTCCCAGTGCGCTCCTTGCGCAGAGGGGCCGGGGGCACCTAAGCCTTCACCTTTACAAATCACACATGAGCGGGAGTACTTTGAAGAAGCAAGTATCTGCTTTGTCCTGTGATTGCGGCTCTGATGCACCAGAGCGAGGGCAGATGTTCATATAAAGCAAACTATTGAATTTACTCACTTCTTTTTAAAGGACCATAGAGGGATTTAGGTTGGAAGGGATGTCGAGAGGTCTCTAGTCCAACCTCCAGCTCAAGGTAGGGTCACCTGTGAGATTGGACTAAGCTGCTTTGTCCAGGCAGTTCTTGAAAGCCTCCAGTGACGGAGCCTTCACAGCCTCTCTGGGCGACCTCCTCCACTGCCCGCCTGCCCTCGTGAGGAAAAAGTTGCTCCTTGTATCCAGCCTGAACCCCTCTTGTTTTGACTTGCAGCCATTGTGTCTCATCCTGCCATACGCCGATGAGAGAGCATGGCTCCATCTCCTCGGTCGCTGCCCAGTTGGTACAGGCAGGTGGCCTTCGGTCCTCCCACAGCCATCTCTTCCCCAGGCTGAGCAAGCCCCAGCCCCTCAGCCTCCCCTCGATTCCCTCAGTTATTCATCAGCTAAAAAAGACCTCTTTTTGCCTTTCCTGCCTTAGCGCATGTTCAGTGAGGGTCGCTCACCGCTGTTGGGAGGAGGGGAGGTGGGAAGGGTGGCACAAAAAGGACTTCTGAAATGGGATAATCCCTGAGAAGCTGAGACAGCTTCTGCAGCTCAGTGGCGCAGAGAACTGGGTGTCCTAGCTTGGGTGCAGAAAGTGGCAGGGGCTGGCTCTAAAGCTTTAAGTTAGAAGCCATTGTTCAGAGTAAACAAGAACTGTGTGCACGCAGCATAGGAATACAAGTGCGGGGTGTTAGGCACCCTCTGCGTCGTTGTGCTCCAACAGCGCAGGAAGGTGCTCTCGGCACGTGCCTGATGAGAGGGCCATGGGAAAGGCAGAGTGAGTCTCAGGACCGCTTGTTCGTGTCTTGAACCCTACTAGACCACTCTTGAGGTAGGACAGTAATTGCACTGTACAATCACTTTGGTTCCAGTATATGTACAAAACTTTCTTAGTGAGTTGTCATTGGCAGGTACAGTTAATAGAAAATCTGGAAAATCAGAAGTCCTGGCTTCAGCAATAGTTGCAAATATTAGAGGTTCCCAGCACATTTTGATTTCATTTCACTTTGATTTCTGCTGTTGTTGTTGTTGTTCACTGAAGAAAAGGCTCTTCTCCCTCCCTCTCCATTCTCTTTGTTTCTGTATTGAGTACTGGATATGCTGTTACCCTCTCACCTAAGCCACTGTAATGTCATTAACTGTTGGCATACTGTGGAACACAAAAGAGAAAATCTTGATCTGTGATCTCTAGGGTGTCTTTTTTTAAATTTTTTTTTTTTTTTTGGGGGGTGGGCAGTGAGTTCATTTTTGGGGGGGAAGCTTCCTATGGAAGTTTCTTAAAAGGATTCTGGGGAAATCTGCTTGGTATTGAGGATCTGAAAACACTGGGAAAAAAACAACATGAAAATGAATTGAACTTTGGTCTATTCTGGCCCTAAAACCCAGAGGAGTTTGTTTCACGCTCTTATCTTTCAACCGTGGACAGATGAGACAAGACAGCCAATTAGCAATGACGCATGCCTGTTGACTAGACATCATGGGACAAAGCTCTGGCTAGTTTAAAATAGCGTAATTCCGCTGCCTGCCCTGAGTTTTCCTCTGCGCTGGACAGGGATCCTGCCTAGTTAGGGTATACAATGGACATGTGGGTATAATTACACTTAGGTCTCCTTTAGAAAAATAAAACAACCACAGAAACAGAAACCTTATTGTCTGAAGGCAACAATTCTATAAGAATTGGGAGAGTCTTTGCCAGATTTGTTACGAAATAATGTTGGGGATCATGGTATAGCTGAACGCTGTTTCTTCCACATTGCGTGTGAGACATTCCAGCTGAGCCATCTCTTCCTTGTATATTCTGCAAGGCATCTATCTCAAAAAAGTAGCTTATAAATTTGGAAAGGAGATTCTGTGAAGTAACTCCCTCTCGGTATTTCAACTGTTCCTTTTTAATTTTTTTTTTAACTCTGTACACACACAGCTAAGGACTGTAAAGCAATTTATCTAATTTTTGCCACAGTGTAGCTCCATCACATTTTCAATGCAAGGGTCAGACAATTTCAGCTATAAATTTACCCTAAACTTTCTCCTGAAATCAGTATTTTAAAATAAAACTATGGAATTAGAGAAATAATAGAATTGATGAGCAGATGTTTAAAAGCTGCTGCTTTCCAGCATTCCTCTGATGATCAGTAAGTCAAAATAACAGTGGGAATTGCATGAGTGGAAGACTACCTACCATCGTGCATTTAATTTACATCTTAATGCATTGTCGTTTTTTTTCCTGTTCAAATAAACTACTTCTCAGGATGCACCTATATAATGAATTTCCATGGGAGTAGGCTTATGTGAATTTTTTCCTTGCTATGTTAAACATTGGAGGGTCTTCCAGAGATCAGGCTGAGATTAAAACAAATGTTGTCTTGAACACTACAAGTGAAGTGGAATTTTAACCAGGAATTAGGAGTGTAGGGGTCAGACCTCTCCTTTTCTTTCTTGGTATTAAAAAATACACGGAGATTCAAGGGGTTGGTTTGGTACGTAGGAGCTCGTGTGTTGGCTATACAGCAACAGTCCCAGCTGGGTGGTTTATTATTAGTGTCACACAGGGATGTGTATGTGTGTGAGTGAGCAAGCGGACCTCATACGTACACCCAGCAGGGTCACCCAGATCTGTCACAGTCCCGCTTCCGCCTGTAATTGGGGTCTGCGGCAGCATACAGGCTTTCTGGTAGTCTTCAGCACCGGGCTGAATATTGCCTGCAGCTCTTCATCCATCAGTAAAACACCTGCCGACCATACCACACCACACCTAAAATCCCCTGCCCGACTGGCCTGTACTAAGTTTGTGAAGTCCTGGGAGAAATCAGGTGAATATATTTTAAATACGCAAGTGGTGATGACCTTTCTGGCTAACACGGACTACGGGTCTGACTGACCTTGGCAGCATGAGAGGGTCACTTTTTGACATGGCTGAACTGTTCTTGAACAATTTATCCAGTGTGCTGGGTACAAACAGTCTTTTCTTCAGTATCAGGCATGCATGTCTTATCTTTCTACTTACTCTTTTTTTAAAGAATCTTAGCTATTGTGAAGCAGGCAGGGAAAAACGTGTTCTCTATTTATATTGTTTGTTCTCCTCGGCCTCTACTATTCTATCTTGGACAATAACATTTCATGAATGCCTGTTTTTACTCATTTTTTTGCTTGGATGATTTTAAAGGAGTCTCTCTTTCTTCTCCAGCACTACAGAACGGGGTCTCAGGGCCTGATTCTGTGATGCTGACGTTGATGGGCCATTTCCAATTCACTGAACTGGTTTAAACAACACCTAATATTGTCTTGTGTATGCGAGGAAAGAAAAAAAAATACTTGCCAGTCTTTTGAAACAGCAGTTCGACAGGAGTGAGTGAGAACGCCTAGTAAGACAACGACTCCCTTCTGCTTCGTCTTCCAAAGAAAATTCTACATTAATACAGGGAAGAGAACGGGTTTTCAGGTATCTAGAACGAAGAATCGAGTCAGCTCTGCTTTCTCTGTGTGTGTGTGTCTGTAATTTCCATGGTGGGTTGTTTGGCATGGTGTTTTGGTTTTTTTTTCCCCAATAGGAGAGGCAAAAGATCATGTCAGGTTTTGGTTCAAGACGAAGATCAGTGTTTTCTTCTCAGTGGATTATCAATGATAGTCTCTAAAACAGACTTACTTGCCTGAATTAGTCGAGTCCCAATGTAGTGACAAATGCAAGTGTGTTTACGTGCAAGGTTTTCTTTTTCTAAAGGAAATGTTGTGAAGCCTCTGCACATGAAGAATATCTCTGGGGAAGAAAAACATGGTTATAAATTTTAAGGGAGAGAATCAACTCTTTTCTGCTCCAATTCACTCTCCATTGCCCTGGCTATTCTGTTGTTGGGTTTGTTTGGGGCTTTTTTCCTTCCATTTCACAGAGGGTTTGGGTAACTCGAAGGCATATTTTTTTTTAATTTAATTTTTTTTAGCTGCTTCAAACATTACATTACAAGAGCTTTTAGATCCGTATTGCTTCTTGTTTTCCTGACTTTTCTTCTTGTTTTCCTGACTTTGTTTTTTGTCCTTGTCATTATTTTGAAGTTTTATATCTGTTCTCTGTGTTAGAGAAATAGAAGATGCAAGTGTTGTAGACAATATTTTAACCATGTCATTTTAGTCCACAATCTAACAATGTGTAGTGCTAATTTTAATAACGATTTTGGTGGAACACATTTAATTCTAGTGTAGAGCATGAATCTCAGAAGAAACGTACCTGTACAGTCCTATTAGGATGTCCTTGTTTAAAAATCTGGAAAGTAAAGCATAATGCAAATGAAATCAGTTATGTTATGAATAATGTAGGCTATCCATTATTCTTTATAAAAAGTTGCACGTGCTTCTCAAACCTATCTAGATACATTCCTGTTATGTGACCCCCATAGCAATGAGAACCGTGGAAGACCAAATGTTATGTGGCAGAAGGAGAGACCAGAGAAGATTACGTTTGACTGGGGTGTTAAGCCAAAAATGCATCTAAATTACACCAAAGTGCTTCCGTGTCTTCACATTGATAAACTCCTTCATAAAATACAACTCCCCTCTCTGCAGGTGGAGGGGCGCAGGGCTTTCGCTTGTCTCTGCTTAGCTTCCTATGGCTCCGTGTGCTCCTGGGGGGTTTTGCAACTGCACATTCCCAAAGAGAAGTGAACTTGTGTTTCTGGGGACAGGGTTTGGCTCACGGAGTTACTACAAGCCTACGTCTCTTTATTGTTTCTGAATAAAAGAGTCTCTTTGGCTGAGATCCTGCAAAGATTTATGCACATAGTTAATTCTGTACTCCGGGACTAATCTCACTGGTTTCAGTGGGACCACAAGCAATGTGTAAATGTAATGCTGTCATTGCAGCACTTGTTTCTGAAAATCAGTGTAAATAGAAAATAAATTTAAATGCATAGCTGGTTATGCAGCCTTCTTATTTAAGGGGGGAGGGGAGAAGAAATATTTTCTCCTGATAATAGGGAGCTTGCAGTCAGACGTTACTTCAGAACTCATATTGGGAACTGGTTTTAAATAAATTTCACTGCAAAATAAAGTTGATCATAAAGGTTTCTAGGTCTTAACTCCTCAGTGACTAGTGTTAGAAACCTCAATTTTACTTCTGTGAGGACTATTGACTTGCTTTCTCACTCAGCCTGGTCCAGTTCTACTGCCTCCCTCTGTCTTGTCTTGCAGGATCAGATCTTCAGGATCTTGAGAGAAAGTAATCTTTTCAGTCGTCAAGGATCCAAGAGGGTAATGTCGGATTAGAGAAAATATGGCATGGATAGCACCTCTTTCGGCAGTATATGCTTCCCTGCCTAGGATATTTTCTTACTATGTCCTCTGCAGCTTGGGATGCTTTCTGAACACCTCACCTACTCACTTGGATAAATTAATATATTTTTTTTCTTTTTTGTTAGTATTTTAATTTCTTCAGTAAGTAATTTCTTCCCTCTCTTAACTAAGTTTCTGTATCCTGCAAAGAGTTAGAGACTGGATTTTAGCGAGAGCAGACACACCAGGCTTCAGCAGGTTAGCTGCCGACCTCACTGAGAGCCTCCTCAGAGGGGGAAGAGAAAGATCTCAGTAGTGGAAATGCAAACTGATCCAAGTTGCATGTGGCTGGGATGCTACACAGGGGTTTTGGAGAGGTATACCTCAGTGTACTAGGGTTGTGCTTCAGCGTGGACATAAACGCTGTTGTTTTCTACTTATTTGGGGAGAGGGGGAGAAGAGGGCTTTTCATGGTGCAAGTGGGGCCAGGTAGTGAAACTGAGATAAAGAGAACTGAAAAGCAAATGCCCCATGTTCCTTTTTGACTGCATT
>NW_009200245.1:6936-17748 GCF_000690835.1 Fulmarus glacialis
CCTCCTATTCAGAGGGACTAGTAGAGGTGAAGATAGGGGACGGGCGTTTACCAGTACGGTAGAAGAGGGTGCTAACCTCAGCCTTGCATACCGAAGAGCTTCTGCTGTTGTGGTATAATCCTTTGCTAGAACGAGCCAAACTCTCTGTTACTTAGTTGGGCAAAGCTCCCATTGAGTTGCGCTTGATTAACAACTCTGGAATCTGGCTCTGCGCAGTTGGGATGAGAGATGCTTCAGCATTTCAGCTCAGCCCGCCAACACTGATCTCCCCAGCTGCTGGTTCCCAGAATTTCCCAGCTACTGTTGTTGTACGCTCTTTGGGGAGGGAAATTTCTCTTTGAGCAGCTGCAAAATGTTGTACTAGGCATACTGAAAGGCAAAGCCGTAGGCTGGCAAGCGGGAATGAGGGTTAGGCAAATGGCAGAGCACAAACCTCTCTCCTTTCCAGCCCGTCTGCAGTGTCGTTGCCAAGAAAGTTTTGGGTTTGGCTTCTCTTTTTTTTTTTTTTAATGTGATTGGGTTGCTTTTGTGGTTGCCTTTGGGGATTTGTGCAGCGCAAAGGCCATTGGTATTTGGCGTTAGTTAAGAACTTCTATGGGTCTGTCATGATGGTACCAGAAGGTTTCGTTTTGTTCGGCGTTTTTTGTTTGTTTGTTTGTTTTTAATGGAGCCAGCAGACCTGATTGCAAACAGTTTTTAGCATCTCAGGAAGGTAGAGTTGGAGACCACTGATGCTGCATCACGGGGTTTTGTGGTAAAGTACGGTCTCCTTTAAGTGACAGCAGGATTAGAAAAGCACTAGGCTGAGCATACACTTACAGGGGCTGCCTAAAATTGTATTCTTCAGACAGATTGTGAGGTTTCACCTGATGCTCATTGTACATGGCTTTCTAATTAATGCATGCAGTTTGAAAATCTGCATGTCAGGCATGTACAGCTATACTGTACTGTTGCTACACTGTTACCATATGCAGGAGTCACTTTATGCAGAAAATAGTCTGGTCGGTACTGTCTTCTAAAAACAAATACTCCGCTGCACTTGTCTAGTGAGCACTGGCCATGTTTTATTATACGTAAACTCAAAGAACACTATTCATCCCCTCAAAAAAAAAAAAAAGTCAAACTGTATAGACTGGAAAAATTAGATAGTGCACAGGGCTGTTATTAAAACACCTTAGATGTCCTAGTCAGCCGTTGAATTAAAAACAAACAAACAAACAAATGACCTGCAGGCTGCCTGGTGTTTAACTAAAGAGGGGCAATTAATGAATTGGGTGTGAAGCTGCACTGTGATTTTTATGAAAGATTATGAGAAGGGTGTTAAACTTATGGAATCCATAACATTTGGCACAAGGGTTTATTGGTTTTCATTTCACATTCTTCGTTCATTTCTTAACTGTCTCCTGTACATATAATGGACAGGAGAAACTTCTTGTGTAACACTTTCTCAGTATCTTCACTTCTTTTCTGTATAAATATGAAAAGGTTAAGCAAGAAAATGTAAACATGTACATTATTTGGTTTCTATTACAGAATTATTAATGATACGGCAGATGTAGTGCTTGCATATTATGCTTGATCATTAAAACCTTGCTGCGTATCACCTTAATGGGAGCTCCTTTTAAGTTGAGCAATAACGTGGCTTGAATGAAGACTTCAGGGTTTAGGAAATGAGGAATACGCAGGCTTGGGATTCAGAGGAACGGGTGCTCTGTCAGCTCTTCTGCGTTGACGGTGACGTGCTCCTGTCATGTTCACTATCTGTGCTTGAGAATTGCCTTTTAAGAAGCAACAGCCTCACGCTAGCTGAAATTGCTCTGGGGTCAATATCTTTATCCTTCTTCAGGGAGGGAACCTGGATTCCGCCATCCTCTCTGTGGACCACAACATATTTCCATTCCTTTTGCTTAAAGACCATAATTCCCATTGTTTGTTTGTTCAGCTGCTTTCCAGTCCAGAAAGGTGTAATGACAGGGCATGATAAATGTGCATGAGTTGTATGTGTAAAAGGCTGGACACTAATTTTTGGGAGAGAAGTAGATATAAACAAATGGATTTCTGTGGGGCACATATCTATTTGATTTCCTAGGTAGAGAGGCAATATCACTAGGGAAATAATGCTGTTTTGTTTTGTTATGAAAAAATAGCTGATATTTTGGCCTAATTCTCTGAATTTCTGGACTTATATACCGTCTGAAGAGTGATTTATTAGAAAAGCAAGGAATACTTTTCCTTTGTTTGAAATCAGTCTCCCCAAATATGCAGCTGTTGTACACATAGAGCCAAAAAGAACAGATGTGGGAAAAAGAAACTGGAGAACATAAGAACATATCATAAAATAGATTATCCCATACCCGGAAACATACATTTCTCACATGTATGCCTGATACGTAGCTTACACCAATTTAGATTATAGTTCCGGATACTCTGGGTGGATGGAAGCAAGTTTGGGTACACTGAGGGATGGGCTGATCTCATCTATGATACCTTAATTTTTACATACATGCTCCTCTGAAGCTGGTCCCATCTATGAGGCCCTGCAAAGCTACATCAGGCGAAGCAGGATCACCTTAGCACAGAAACTGCTACCGCGCCTCAAACACGGTGTGGCTCTGCTCTGTCTGTTCTGTAACTTACAGCGTCACTTCTGCTGGGATAAGATAAAAAGAAAGGGAGGGACAAGTAAATTACAGCAGTGCGGTCTCTGGTACTCAGGAGCTTTTATGGGGCTGCTATGCCTGGCTGCAAAGGGATTCTTTGCTCTGCTGCCTTTCATTTTACAGCCTCCACTTTGTGTTCCACTTTACTGCCGAGTTTTCAGGAGTGTTATTTTGTTATCGATGTTGTTCATGAAGTGCAGCTTTAATTGATGGAGACCTTATGTGGGGGAAAAGAGCTTCTGATGTGTCTGCATGTCATTGTCATCGCTTTTTTCCAGTGCCTTTCTCTAGTAAATCTACTCTCACACTTCTGACAGTGCAGTTGTAGCAACTGAGCTGATTGATTATATGTAGAGTCACACCAGTCTTTCAAAAAGCAAATACATTTACATTTCCCAGGGAATGCTTTAAATTTTTTTAACTTTTACCGGTAGCTGAAATGACTCTAAGATTAAATGACATTAATGCTCTTTTATGTATTGGGGTCTAATCTTTGATACACAGGACAAGCCTAGCAGCTAGTGGTAGCTCTGAGGGTTCAAGATCTGTCCCTATGTAAATAATTCCTGTCTTTATGTTTTTAGAGTAGCGGAATAGTGGAAAAATATTTAATTAAGGTATATTTGTGAATCTTCCCTGAGGATGATTCATGTATAAAACTTAGAACTGATGTGCTGCTCAGCTAGGAACTTTTCAACAGGGCCCTTTCCTTTCAGCAAAGAGATCTCCTGTTTTGAAGCAATAATTGTCTCTTCCAAATACTTGGCCAAATCAAATACTAGTGCAGATCAGCGTAGCTTCATTGCCTCTAGCAGACTAATGCCCCTTCCCATTGCCCAAGGCTTTGATTGATTGTTTGCGTAAAGGCAGCCTTGTCACAAATTAATAGGAAAGTTATACTTGACTTCATGTGACTTTTTTCTTTCAGCTGAATTTAAACCATTTGACAATATCTTAAACTGTGTGTGGCACTGGTTTTTGTTGTTTGTTGGTTGGGGTTTTTTAATACTAAATTCTGTTAAGTCTTCTTGAGGTCTGTGTTGAGAGATGTGTTACGCTGGTATACTGGAAGAGAGGTAGACACAGAAATGTAAGTCATTTCTAAAAATGAAAATTAAAAAATGGTTTTACCTGATTTACCCTGTTGGAACATGTGGTTTTGCTAAAGAAAAAAACCAACAAAATCATACAAACAAACATCAACCACCCAAAGCAGAGTACATGGAAAATATAACGACTCAGTAGGAGGCATAATACAGACTTGCTTCATGTAGTAATCTCTTTGATTTCTTTTTCTTTCATGTGTGGTACTATCATTTGTAATTCTAGTATTTGTTTGCATGTCTCTAACTACAGTGTTTACTCCCAGGAATTGTTTTGTGATGGCTGATTGCCCCAAATCAAGGATGGCTAGATAACCTTGCCTTTAGCTAAAATGGCTTGGTGTTTTTTCAGCAGACAAAATACAATTATTGATAGAATACAAAAATCAAATATTTTTTCTTTACCCAGTAACCTGCAGAGGAAAGAAAATGAAATCTGACTTGATATAATAATTTGTAGCACAATATTCACGATCTTGTTGAGAAATCTGATTCTTTGGTTGAAATGCAAACTAAAAATGCATTTGCTTCTGCTTGTTTTTCCCTACTTAGAATGTATTCGGAGACCTAATAGAATAGCATTAACTTGGAGGCTAAGGACCTAACAAAGAGCATGGTTTCCATTTTACTCACCAGAATCTTCACTCAGAATAAAAATTTGGCCAGGCTTTCACAAGCATGTTGGTAAATTACAAGGGACACCTGCCAGAGATGTGACTACTGTCATCATCTTGACGAACATTCCATAATCATTCCCTGTGATATCCTATACGTATACCGACAATCGTTCTAAGCCAAATCCCTGCATAAAAACATACATAGAGTCACTGGAGGCCATAAAATCCAAGTGGACATTTTGTTGTTGGACCTTTCTCTAATTTTATCAGGTATATGTGCATTCATTGCAGATGTGTTAAGTTATTTTATCCGCCCAGTTACTTCTATATTCTACAGTTGCTATTTTATATAAAAAAAGACAGTGCTGATACATTGCAAAATGCATCTTTCTGTTTGCCTGGGGTTTTGTGCTGTGTGGGTATCTCACAAGTGTAGGAAAAAAGTAGTGCCATAAGTAATAAAACTTATGAAGTCTGATTTCCTATAGGTTTGTGCTTAATATGTGTATTTTCTTGTGTCTAATAAATTAACATGGCAAGTTTTCCTCAGCAGAAGTATTACCTTTCTTCTGCCCTACCATCTGTAAATGTACAAAAGTCGATCAGATGCAATATTTTTATAACAGCTACCATTCTGTCACAACTTCTTTGAAATTGCCCTGGAAAATTGGAAGTTATTTTGCAAGATAGACAAATGGATAGAAACACCTGTACAGGCAGTTGTATAAACTGGCTTCCGTAGGAAGGTGGACTGATAATAAAAACTGACTTGCTAAATTCAAGCTCCTTCAACTCTGTGCTGGAGTAGATAACCTGTACCTCCATTTGTCATGGAGGGAAGAAGCGAGAGCAGCCCTATTATTGCCAAATTTGATTTGCTGCAACTCAGAAGTGTTGTTCTACTTCTAGGAGATCTCTGAATGCATTTTATTCTGCAATAGTATCAGCTGGACGGTGATCGATTTGGTTGTGTATTTTTTTTCTTCCCTATTGTGTAAGAGTCTTGGAGATTTCAAAAAATGTTTCTATGATAGCATTAGCTGAAAGGCTAGGGGAAAAAAATATCAACAGTGTATCCTCCCTCAATCCTTCTCTTCCACCCACCAGTAAAATTCAGGGAATTTGAGTTGCTGTGTTTCAATTTTGACTTTTTTTTTTTTTTCAAATTGTTAAACTTTCGCTGTAGTCGATATCCCTCTAGAAACAGGAAATGTAGTATTTCATTTTGAAACCTCACAGTATACATACTGTTGGAATTGTGTACGTTTAAAAATATTCCACAGCTCAAAAATGTGGTCAAAATGCTGCCTTCCGGGGCAAAAGCCTTGCTCCTTTGGATCCATGTTTTCTAATGACTGGTGGGGAAGTGTGGATCTATGATAGATGAATAAATAAATAGAAGTGCTGGGCTGTTCCAGTATTCAGGCTGTGTCAGCCCCTCTCTGAGGAGCATCTGTTGGGAAGTCTGAAAAGAAGTGTATATTCTGGATGGTTTTCCCTTCCCCTCCTTTTCCCCCTTTGTTTTCATTTCTCTTCCTGGAAGGGAGTATCTGAGGCTCCCAGGAATTGGGGATGTTTGAATAAATGAGAGAGACTGACAGCACCATCTTCTATATCAACAATGGCTAGATCTACATGTAACCTGAACTTTTAGAATAGTTATGATCAGCTAAGCTAAACAGATTGCCCTGAGTAGCTGTAGATTGTTTCAAATAGCTCTTCCTCCATCATTTTGGTTTAAGCATACACTTGAGCAAGTTTTTTGAAGTGGAATTGGCACTGCAGAAATCGGTTAAAAACCCAGAAAGCCCAGGCATGAAGAAGACGACGACACTTATCAGAAGATAAGGTTACCATAGCGTTCCCTTGTAATTTGCTTCCTTGTGGCTGGAAAATGTGATTCTTGAAATAGCATGTGTTATCTGAGTAACTGCTACCATTGGCAGGGCAACGCTCACAACCAGCCCGGGAAAGCACATATCCCCTCTGCTTTATGTGGGTGCCTATGCGGCTGCGCACGAGTGGTAGGAGGATAAAGCTTTCATGCCAAAACCTAAGCGACTTGATGACGTTACCCAAGTGGGATCTTCCGAGGTGAAAAATAGCATTTATATGTGAGATCTACTATATTTGCTCTGGGAAGTTACGCTTGAGAAAAGAGCGTGCAGTCTAAAAGCAGCTGTTGAAGAGCCAAGAAGAAAAGAGAATTCTACTAGGTCTTTCCTCCAGGACCAGAGCTCTGTGTGTATCCTGACAGGACTCCTAAAGCTGAAATTTCTACCGGTGAGGCACAGGCGCTGGCAGGAGGTGTGCGATGTGCTGGCGGGCCCCCGCAGAGCGGTCACGGCTTCTCCCGCTGCCACGGCCCCCTCACCCCACCGCTTATGGGGAGGCAGGAGCTGCCTGGCAGCTGCGGCTGGAGGGGCTGGGGTTTCTCCTTCTGTTTCTTCATATCTCTTTAATGCTGTCCTGCTGGTTTTGTCAGCTGAGTTTTCTTCCTGCTTGAATTATTACTGCTATGAAACTGGAAAACTAAGAATTTTCTGTTTTGAATTTTCGTCTTTCCTGTTTTGAGCATCCTTTCAGGTGGCTGTTTCTCATGGTCCTTCTGACTCGTGGCACCTCTGGATCATGCTTTTCCCTCTGCTCCAAGGACCCAGGGTATAGCCAACAACCCTTCAGAGACACCCCAGGTACTCTCTGAGAATTGCCATGATGGATAGTCTGTGTCCGCTGCTTGTGATGGCCTTGGGCAACTCTGGTTGCTTCTGGGTTTTAGAGCTGCTTAAAGATGTTTGCTGGAGCCTCTGGGTCCTGCATTAGACAGTAGCTGGTCCACTGCAAAGCTGCCATTAATTCAGACCTGCGGAGCTATGTCTACGTGACGTACTTGAGCAGGCCTGTCTTGCTCAGGGTTGCAGGGATTAGTGGTGTCTGACCGGCAGACATCTTGCATAGATGCAGCTGAAACTTTTTACTGGAGCAGTTTGTTGGTAATAGCTCACTGACAGTGGCAACTGAGAGGGTGGAGGTCACGACTGAAAAGTTGCTTCTGTCTTGTTGCTCCATTAAGTGAAAACTGCTGGTGTGGTAGAGCGGTATTCCTGTATCAGCAAGGGGCTACTTTGGTATTATTTTAGACTCTGTAGTCGTCTGAAGAACAATCGGAGCTGTCCTGATGACTGCTCTGTACAACAGCTGTTTGCCTCTGGGGGGCTGAGGCTGGTCACCTCCACTACCCCGTCATCTGCAGAGCCAGTCAGGAACACACTAAACCATCGGTGTTTTTAGAGGTTTAATCAGCAGCAGTTAACTCTGGAGGATGAGGTATCACCAAGGTTCTCATCTGGTTGGTTTTGTTTGCTCCTAATGCTTGAGTACTGGAGATGAAGATCACCAGGAGCTACCTGACGCATCTCCTGGAATAACTTTCTCACTAGACCTAAGCTTTGCAAATGTTTTCCGCTGCATTCCTGTCTTCTCTTCAGTCCTGCAAGAGCTTGATGCTTCAGTTAGTTAAAAACACTTTCCGGTCTTATGTGTGCTAATAGTCCTTAACCACAAACATGCTTTAACTGTACAGGCTAAAGTATGTGCGTATCAGCTTACTGCTATATGTATACCTTTTCCTTTAGATGTACCGGGGCAGCTGGGGAAGGTTCCCTAAAATGGGGATCTTGATGAGGCGGGGGAAAACCCAAACCAAACAAAAAAACCCAGAAAATTTGAGTGAAGAGGATAACTAACTGTCCTAGTTAATGACCTCTCTGAGAAGCTTATCAAGCAAATACTGAATAGTCTTTGAACTTGCCCTTAACACAGGAATTGGTATTGGGCTCATCAGTGCTGCAGAATTACAGTATACTTCAGGGAATTGTTTATCACTGCGATCCTCAAAAATAGGATGACTGGAATGGTTAGAGGCAAATACCAGCCATTTTGTCCTGGCATGGGCTGAGTTTTCAAGCACTTTTGAGATGATGAAAGCTATATTATGTTTTGCTTTATGGATGTTGTCCTGCCTGCTACTATCTTTCAGCATCTGGGGAATAATATTGCATTTAGATGGACTAACTCAGTATTTTATAAAAAGCATTTCCGCATTTTGTTCTGAAATGTTTTATTTTTTATTTCCTCCCAGTATTTGTGGCTGCACAGGTGAGGTACATCCAAACTGATGTACCTCATGGCTTGGTTTCTAATGCATCTATTAACTTGGGGCCTCTTTGGCTCTAGGCTTTTGTGAGTCCTTTACTGAAGGGATGATTTCAATAGACTAAGTACCGAACTTTGGAGTCAGATTTTTTGGAACCCGACAACAACTTTATATTCTGTCTGTAACTGAACAGTAGTAGAAAGAATATTTTACTCTTGTAAATTGCTTTTGTTTTCAAAGAATTTCAGAAGTTAATTCACTGATCACTGAATCCTTCCACATCTGGAGCGGAGCACTGCTGTTAGACGATTTGTTGAAGGCAAAACACTGGCATGCTTGAAGTTCACGCTTACATGTATGAGACATGTTGTTGCTTTACATATTGTGGCTAGACTATTCCAACATGAAACTGGAAGGAAAAGGAGAAACTAATGACAAGAGGTGGCATCAGGAGAAGCAGTATCCTCCTTTCTGAAAATGGAGAATTTTATGTTCTACCTCCTCCTGTGTGAGATTAGTCATTTGGAGAACAGCTGTTCACCATGGACTGGGCAGCGTTCCAGCTGTGTGACATTATTGACATGCCCTGATCATCACCCATTTCTGCCTACACTTTCAGCCTACATGCTTGAAATGTTCGTTCCGTCAGCTTTTGGGTCGACAGGAGCTTGGAGCCTGTGTGAGAGCGAGATGAGCGTACCTCTATAACAAACAGGACTCCTCATTTCA
Source organism: Fulmarus glacialis (assembly GCF_000690835.1). Classification (NCBI taxonomy): domain Eukaryota; kingdom Metazoa; phylum Chordata; class Aves; order Procellariiformes; family Procellariidae; genus Fulmarus; species Fulmarus glacialis. The sequence continues at coordinate 16,202 of NW_009200245.1, forward strand.
TGCATCCTTGTTGCAGTTTTCTTCTTTCAGGGGGATTTCAGTTGAGTTAGCAAAGCCAACGAGGGGCTCCCTCAACCTGGGGATCAAGTTGCAACGTGGAGGTTTTTTTTATTTAGCAGTCCTGGGTTAAATAATCTTCAGCAGCTAAAATAAGACCCGTATCTTTTTTCAAAAAGGTGGGTTTCTGAGTGCTTGAGTTCTGCTGAATGACTGAAGGAGAGATTCCACAGATAATCTTAACATTTCTGTGTGGTCTCATGAAATTGTATCTGTAACCCCTTCCCCCTCCAAGGGGTCAGTACATCATCACGTCTTAGTCGAAGGGTTTTCGGAAGGGTTACAAAAATAACTCCGTTACACTCACTGAAACGTGACTGACTCAGTTGGAAATAAAACCTATGCTAGGGAACCATCAGAAACAGATGAGTTACGGGTGTCCCAGATTTTGGATGTGTTTTTGTTCTCTCTTTGCACTTCAAAAGCATTATGTAATTGTCAGAATGAATCAATGAGTTACGCGTATATGGAGAAAGCTAAAACAGGAAGGTTAGTTGCTTGAGAGCAAAACCTAAAAAAGCAATAATCCTTTTCTTAGTCCCACAGCAGACGTATTTGACGGTGTTACGGCTTGTTCTCTTCCTTCTTGTTCCAAGGCCGGGGCGGGGGGGGGTGTCTCTTGGTCCCTGGCACTGCCCTCCCACAGCCTTGAGGTGGGGCTGGCTCTCCTTTGAGCAGGGGTGCTGTGGTCAGATCCTGAATGAGCCCCAGGGACCTTGAACCCGTGGTGCAGGAGGAGCAACTTAGGATCTTGCAGGGAAAAGTGGTGATAAATGTTCCACTCTAGGTTGTGCTTTCAGTGCTCCCTTGAAAAATAAGGATTAATAAACTAGCAGAAACCTGGCATATTTAGGTTTTGGTTTATCTCGTTTTTAAGTATCTCAGTGGTTCAGTAGCTGCTTCTGAGGGCTCCAATATCACTTGGACAATCAGTGCTGAGAGAGAGGAGCTTTATGTTTCCTTCAGTGGTAAAGGACAAGAGCTACCTGCCTAGCTGGTGAATGTGATTAATTGTCGCTTGTCTGTAGTAGAGGAGTTATGGCCTGCTGGCTTTTCAAACTGGCTTGTCTACCTTGCCTCTCCTACAAGGCTATGAAAACGAGAGGAGGGGAGGATATTGTAGAGTTTATCAGTACGATGCTGATATACAGTGAAATGCATGAGTATAGATATACCTCTCCTTTTTAAACTGATCTGCATCCACAAATAAGCAGATTACAATAAAGCATGGGCTAAGTCTCTTAATTTTTTCACAGATAAGAGTAGTCATGAAAAGCAGATCAATTTCCAAAACTACTGCTTTGCCAAATGCAGCATTTCTATAAATACACCAGTGTGGATCCAGCACTGACATCCTAACAGCGAAGGAACAAAATCTTTGTCTTTTAATGCCAGTTTTTATTCTTTGTTCCCTCAATAGCTGCTCAAGACATGAGGCATTCATCAGGTTTTGTTCAGAAGAATTATTTTCTATATTCTGCTGTCACATA
>NW_009200245.1:17792-18486 GCF_000690835.1 Fulmarus glacialis
ATTTTTTTTTTTTTTTTTTTTTTGACATTTCATATAAAACTCATGTAAAATGATTATGTTAAATACAAAAAGAAACTAGTGAGTTGTTATTACTTATTTGAAAATAAAGACCCTTCAGAAGATTCTTGTTCTCCTCATCTCTCCTCATCATAGGCAATGCTTATTTTTGCTGCTTATTTAAGCACAGAAAAGTCACACTTTTTATACTTATTAGGTATCTGGATTATGCCCCAAGAAGTCTAGGACATAGCCCTAGCTGTGTTACAAGCCTATGTCCAGATAATGATGATCATCATCATCATCTTTTTATTGGGGGGGGGCGGGGGGAGATCTGACTGTAGTGAGGCATTTTAACACCAGAGCTGGGGTCCCCATCAGGTCTCCCCCACTTGAAACTTTTCTCCCACTCTTCATTTTTACATTATTATTATTTTCTTCTTCTGTGCGTCCTTCTTAGCCTGCTCTCCTGACAGCCCAGCTGGTACTATTCATAATTGGCAGGCCTTTCACGACTTAGGCAAAAATAGCTATAAATTAAAACACGACTGACTGACCACTCTCTCCCCTGCCTTGCACCTTCTGTAGATACTTCCATGTGTGGAAAATGAGTGGGGAATTATATCATTTTGATCTAGTAAGGTTTTATGCATGGTTTGTATGGACATAAAAGAGTACAGAACATATATGGCTGGGA
>NW_009200246.1:0-17329 GCF_000690835.1 Fulmarus glacialis
GTGCGGGGGGTGGGCCGGGGCCGCACGCACCAGTGTTGGGGTTGTTCGGGCTAACAGGCCATAGTTTGTCCAAAATCCCGCGGAAGTGGTACGCAGCTCTTGCTTGATTCACGTCTTGAGTTGCAGAAAAGGGTCTCTTTTTGGGTCTCGAAGTGTGAACTGAAATGCACCGTTAATACGATTTATTCAAACACTGTTAAACAACTCTCATAGGGTCTAAAACATGTTTCATGTGTTCTTTTGTGTTTTTTTTCTCAGATATTGACCACAGTATGGCCCAGTCAGCAGACGAAATGTCGCTGCAGGTGGTATCAGCCATCAGTAATTCGTCCTTGCTTCAGCCAGGCTTCTCTCTCCTGAATTTTGATGGCCACGTTTTCTTTTTTGGGCAGAAAGGATGGCCAAAGAGATCCTGTCCCACGGGTGTTTTCCTCCTCGATATAAAGCAGAATGAGCTCAAAATGAAACCTGCCTTCTTCTCTAAAGACTCCTGTTACCTCCCGCCTCTCCGCTACCCGGCTCTTTGCACGCTCAGAGGCAATGCAGAGTCTGATGAGTACCAGTATATCATCCATGGTGGGAAAACACCGAACAATGACCTTTCTGATAAGATTTACATTATGAGTCTGGTAAGCAAAAATAGCAAGAAAACCACATTCCAATGCATTGAGAAAGACCTGGGTGGAGATATCCCTGAAGCTAGATACGGGCATACAATTAACGTAGTTCATAGCCGGGGAAAAAGCATGAGCGTTATATTTGGAGGGAGATCATATATTCCTCTTGCACAAAGAACCACTGAAAAATGGAACAGCGTAGTTGACTGTTTGCCATCTGTGTTTCTCGTTGATTTTGAGTTTGGATGCTGTACATCATACATACTTCCAGAACTTCAAGATGGACTTTCTTTCCACGTTTCAGTTGCCAGAAATGATACTATCTACATTTTGGGAGGCCATTCACTTCAAAATAACACCAGGTCCCCCAGCTTGTACAAGCTAAAAGTTGATCTCCCGCTGGGCAGCCCAGCCGTGACCTGCACCATCTTGCCAGGGGGGATATCTGTGTCAAGTGCTATCGTGACTCAAACCGGTGATACTGAATTTGTCCTTGTCGGGGGCTACCAGTCTGACAACCAGAAACGGTTAGTGTGTAACACCATAGTTCTGGAAGATAATAAGATAGAGATTGTTGAAAGGGCGAGCCCGGCCTGGACACCAGATATTAAACACTGCAGGATGTGGTTTGGCTGTGATATGGGCAAAGGGTCTGTATTGCTGGGCATTCCAGGGGCCAACAAACAGTTAATCTCCGATGCAAACTACTTCTACATTTTGAGATGCAAAGGAGCAGAAGAGGACAAGGAGGAAGAACTGACAGCACAAATTTGCAGTCAGACATCGACCGACGACCCTGGAGACTCCACTCCATTTGAAGATTCGGAAGAGTTTTGTTTTAGTGCTGAAGCCAATAGCTTTGATGTTGATGATACTGACACTTACAATGAAGATGATGAAGAAGATGAATCAGAAACGGGCTACTGGATCACCTGCTGTGGCAGTTGCAATATTGACATTAACACCTGGGTCCCATTCTATTCGACAGAACTCAACAAGCCTGCAATGATCCTGTGTTCCAGCGGGGCTGGCCACTGGGTCCACGCGCAATGTATGGATCTCTCAGAGAGCATGCTCCTACGTCTCTCAGAAGCAAATGTCAAGTACTTCTGCAATGAGCATGTTGACCTTAATAAAGGGCTACAAACTCCCAAAAAGGTGGTGCACCTGAAAAAGCAACCCATGAAACCATTGCGCAAAAAGTCGACCATGAAGTTAACAACGCCCACAAAAAAGTCCTTTCTTCGGAGATTGTTTGAATAGATTTACACTGCTGGTTTGTATTCACCTGGGAGGAAGTGAAATCACAGTCAAAGACAGCTAGTAATGGTTGAAGCAGAATGGGTTATTGGAGCTCGAAGAGATCTTTTTATTTAATTTATTTCAATTGTCTCAATATTTCAGTTACATTTCAAAGGTCATGAATTTATTTTATCTCTTATGTGTATTTTTGTAATATCCGGATAGGAACCCCATCACAGAGGGCACTGTGCAAACACACAGGTAACTTTGTGCTGTATTTTATGCTATAACTTACTCCCTGGTTATCCCCAGTGAGTTTAATGGCACTGCCGGTAATATAAGACATTATCCCATGTACTCAGTGGTGTTAGCATCTGTCCAGAAAGAACATCATATTACCCATTTTAATTTTTTATGTTAGTGAGTGGTTCTAGAAATATTTGGCCTAATTTATAACTGCATTACTCCAATGTTATGTTGGTGTAATGAAATAAAATTAGAATAATTACTCTGGTTTTAAACTAAAGTGGTGGCTTAAGTCCCTTGTGTCAGAAATAATGAAATACTCAGACACTGAAGGTCAGTTTTCTTCAGGGACTTCCATTATGGAAAGCTTACATATGGAGCATTTAATTCTGGATAATTAATTTTTGATTTTGAGAGGTACTGAATGATTATATGTCAGTTTTGGCTACAGTTGTGGAATATCATCTCATAGTAAAAATCAAATTGCTTTTTTAAAACATTCCACTCAACAACTGCTTTGTGTTTGTATTTTTAAAAATCTAGTAAGCTAATAAAGTTTATAATAAAAATGATTGGATTTTTTTCACCTACGCATGGAGTAAATCAAACATTGTAAATCCCAGAGTCTATGAAAGGACAGCATGAGTGCTTGGGAGGTCCATCTGAAGTCTGGTAAGGGGTCTAGCTTCACAGCCGCCCCGTGCTGTGAGCTCCCATTGACTTCAGAAGTTCCTTCTGATGAACAGGACTTTTATCATTTACTCCAGGTCCTCCACTACGCATTTCTTTCTCTGCTCTCCCAGGGCGACTGTGTAGAGTCTGAAAGCTTAAAAGCGCAAGCTGTAGCTCAGAGTGACTCATTGAGCCAGTGGAGCATTGTGAGGGTGGAAACAAATGCTCAAAGCACGAGGAGAAGATTGGATTCAGACTGAAAAGGACATTGTCAAGGTTGAATAGCCCAAGAGTTTACTAACTTTTTTGTGGATTCTTTTATTGGCTATTTGTGAAGCCTCATCATTCTTGACTTTATTTTTTATTTTTACTACTGCTCCAAACATCTTTTCAAAAAATCAATACCATCAGCTCAACATTTGTGAGCCAATAATAGTAGCTCAGTACTCACAGTCCAGCTCTCATGCTGAACTCCTGAATAAAAAAGAAAAACAGGAGCAGCTGTCAGCCATTTGATCGCTGTGTGCAGACCCTGGGCAGCCACTCCTTTACAAAGCAGCACGTGTAGCACAGTATTCCTGCCAGCACAGACGTGTATGCACAGTACTCCCCTTCAAACCTGCACAACTGAAGTCAAGAGCAGAGGAAAGTAAAGGGCAGCCATACAAAGTTTCTGTTTCCAACCTTTTCACGTGCTGAGGGCGGTTATAGTTTGGGTAGAGCTTGTAAATGGGAAGTGTATCACCCTGAGTCCCCTCTCACCAGTTTGACACTGGTATCAACTCAGATTTCAATGCCAGCTTCCCATTTCCTTTGTCATGCCACTTTATCTAAGCTCAGAGTATACAGTGCTATATGTTTTTCCAAGGCATAAATGAATATCATGCCCGGGTAAAGTCCCTTCAAACTGGTGAAATTCAATAGTCAACATCCTCTTTTGTAGGTTAGTCATAGGTCTTACTCAGCTGAATTGTCATTAAAATATGCATTCATCAGGCACTTTTCATAGACTTCATTCACATCAACCAAAAAAAATCCGTACCAAAATTAAAGCCACATCATCACAACACCAACAAAGGGGGACAATATACTCACATAACAAAACTCCACCCCTCGTCCCTTCACCATTTTATAACAACAAAAGACTCCCCATAATTACTGAACTCCCTGGCAATGTCCAGTCTGAGTTTTTGCCTGTTACCTCTCCCAATTACTGTCATTATCTCAAATTCCTCAGGCCCCACATTGTGTGACAAATTTGTCTGCTAGTGCAGACAAATAAAAGGATGGAACCATTTTCCAAAGGGAGAGCTCGAAACTGGCCTAGCAGAAGTGACGCTCAGCCTGAGATAAAGGCTGGTGGCTCAGGCGCTGGTGGTGTGGTCGCAGTATGTTGGGAGCATCTCTTGAGTTTCCAGAACTGACACCCTGAGCTCCCTAGCTCCCGAGAACAGGTACGCTCGGCGTGTGGCAAGCACAAACACACATTGCGGTTCCAATTCTTGCCTGAATTGTTGTTCTTCACTTTAAGGCTGTGGCTATGAAAAAAGCAATTCACAGTCAGACTTTACGATATTCCTCATCAGGCCCGTAATGTTAGTGTATTGTATGGTTGAGCTGTGCTTTTTTTAAACGTATGGTTTATTTGAGTAGGAGGGAGAAATTGCTTTGTCAAACCATGTCCCAGCCTCACAGTGAAGGGCAGTACAAGCAGCATTAAATCACAGCTCAGAGACTGTAGTCACTGCAGGAAAAGGAAGTCAAAGTAAAACATAATATTCCAAAGGACTTGAACATAAAGAGATATACGAACATCTGCCTGTAGAGAAGATGCTTGACATAGCATTCCAACTGCAGAAAGTACTTAATTCCCTGATAATTCTGATGACACTTTTGAGTCATGTACTTGTGAGAGCATTGATTGTCTTCAAAACCAGCTAATCAATACAAGATGTTTCTTCCTCAGGCAGGTTAGAATTAGAAGATAAAATGAAGAAGATATGAGTGCAGAAGTAAATCTCTATTGTATCTGCATCCAACTGACCTATGTGTTTTGTAACCACAACAAGCAGCATCATGGTTCCCAGCCACATTTTAGTAACACTATGTTGTTATTATCAGCTTTTACGGGAATAATATATGGATTTGACTGCTATTGAAAGGTGCTTGGGCCCTGAAGTACCTGATTAATCTACAGGAAGGGCACAGCACAAACTTTAGTGGTAGCAGTAAAGCATGTGTCATAGTTCAGAGTGACTCATTGCACCAACAGACCGTTGAAAGGAGTGCAAATCATGCAACTGGGAGCCCAAAGCAAAAGGAAAAGATTGAATTCAGACTGAAAAGGAATTTGTAAAGTTATTTACTGCTAGACTCAATGTATTAAAGACAGAAGGACTGGCTTGCTTCTTTTTTTTTCATGGTTGGTGGCTATAGCTCCCTCTATATTTGATCTCCTACCCTATCCCATTTCAAACAAGACTAACTTCTGGGAAGGGCTTGAGCAACAGCCTCTGAAAGGCAAACTCCCATTTGGTGTCTCTACTTGAACTTCGAAAATTGTGACACCGAAGCCCGTTTTTTCTTTAAAAAAAGCAAGACAATAACCTTATAAACCTTCCGATTTCTTAATACATACACTTATACAGGAAGAACAGAACACTGGCCATTACCGCAGGTGTGCAGGACCTCCTTCAGGTGGTGGTTATTGTGTATTCCCTTGCCCACTGGCTCAGAATGCCCATCTTCAGAGGAAGAGCTGGGCATTGAAAATACACCTCTTGACCTCTTTCCCGATGCTGCTCGCAAAGGTGCTAATTAAATCCTTTCTAACGTGTCTTTTTGTATTATGGACAATATTAAGCTTGATGCAGAAGGCTCCCGCACTTAGGAGTTGCACCTGGTCAGCTGTTTGAAAATTATGCTGTATTCAGTCTCCTAAAACAGCACTCTGAAAAAGAGCAGTGACAGGCCTCATTATTCTTCATCTGATCCCAATTCTAATAGGAATACATGGAAAGTAAAATTCAGTCAGTTATTAACAGATTTAGGAATAAAGGAGTTAAATCATCCTAATTTACCAGGAGACTCTCTGAGGCTTGTTTTTTTGTTTCATATGGGTTCTGGTTTTTCCATCCAACATTTTTTATTCAAGGTCAGCTGAAAGAACTAAGTTGGTGATATAAAGTCCAGCAATTAGATGTCTAATTACATGATTGCACAAGAAAATCAGGTAGCTTAATTTGCTCATCATTAATTCCATCCAAACCAGTTAGTTTACATAAGTCTTTTGACCGTGAGATATCATTGCAGGGAAGAAGGAAAGGTTTTCTGAAATGGAATAAAGGGAAGCTACAAATCATGAACTGAAAGGTAGATTGGAACTAATCTTTGCAGCTCAGTCTATGACGAGGAGTCAAAATTTGATGCAAAGGATGCACAGAAGCCAGTAAAGAGGCTTAACATATTAGCATATTACCATATTAGCAGTGCAAGGCTGATTTTAAACAAACACTGGGATGGTATTTGTAAATGAAGCAAATGCCATTTACAGACTAAATAAAAGTGTTTTTCAATTAGTTTAGTTTTCTGACAAACAGTTGCCTGTGAGAAAAGGTGCTGAAAGGAGTGCTGAGACTCAGAGAGTAATCTGCATTTGTGTTAATTGAGTGACTTCCAGAGCAGGGCTGGAATCACAGCCGTCTCTGGGTATTAGAACAGCCTAAATATGAAAAGCATCCACAATTTGAATGAAAAGTAAGACTGTTACCATGAAGTTATGTGCATAGTTGAAAAACTGGTAAGAAATACAAAGCTGGAAACTTAAATATTTTTAAGACCTTTATTTTAAACAGGTTTCATGAATTAAGAAACTGTAATACAGTAAGAAAAAGTAAAATTATGAAGTTGTGCAGTGAGACAAAGCGCAGAACGCAGTGTAGTCAGAAGTTAGGATGCTGTAAATACCTAGAAGTTGTTTCTGAACTACCTGACTAAAAGTCAAAGTTGATTTGCTTAAAGTCAATAGAATTATTCCTGTGAGGAAAAAAATATGCGAGACCAGAATCATGGCTTCTAACATAGTTCATATCATTTCATAACGATGGCAATTCACAATACAAAGCCCTTAGATAAAACCAAACAAAACAAGATACATAATGTGATTGTATAAAAATTACAGTCAATCCAATTTCAGAACAAGAAAATTATTTACCATGAATTACTGAAGGATTTGTACCAAGTATTAACATAAAAAAGAAAATGTGAAGGTTTGAAAGAGTACCATGAATAAAAATATCTCCATTTTTCTAAAGCCTCTTCAAAATCAAAAAGCTTAACAACAGCTGGCGTAACCAAACGATACACCTGTCTGCAGTCAGAATTGGTTTGCCTTCTGATGCCCGTGTGCGTGCAGCATTGTTATCCCTGTTTACAAAAGCTTCACTTGCAGGTACCGACCCTTTCAGTGCTGTTTGTTCCAATGAGTTCAAAAGAGAGTCTCTTGATTTACAGAAGATGTCAACAATGGGAAGAAGAAGATTAAACTAGATTTGAGTCTAAAGAAAAGAAAAGAAAAGAAAAATATAGTAGCAGTTCTCTGTGTCAGTTATCCTGCCCAGAGCTGGTAGAATGTGAAATGTGTCTTGATGGCTTAATAATATTTCACAAAAGAATACTTTCACGTGCCGCTGCATTCCTCTGTCCTCATCCAGGTTCTGTTCAGCCTGACGAGTTACCCCAGGATATAAGCCTCGTCTTGAGAAATCATACATATATGGATAAAACTTACTCAACCCTTTTGACGGCAGTGAGACGAATCACTTGCTGTTCCATCAGCAGCTTGTTAAAGTGAATTTGGAGTTTGAAAATGTCAGCGGAGTCACTGAAATTACATGTGCAAAATGAACAAAGTCTGGCCTGTCACTCCAGTGGCACATACGTATTGCAACGAACGGGTCCGGATTACGTGGGAGTGAAATACACTCCTGTGCAAAAGGCAGCAAAAACTGTATACACCATTTAAATGGAGTGAAAATCACCATGAGGTGAGTCAAGATTGTTAAACTGGGCCCTAGGTTATTCAAGCAGAGTCAAGGATAAAACATAAGGTAATACACTAGTCCCAAATATATGTACAGAGAAAAAAGAAAAGTGTGCAACTATTTGCATAATGAAATATATGCCAACCAAAAATGCAAACTATATCTGCACGTACTGCTAAAGGATGCTCTTTATACCTGATATTTATGCTTCCTGGAAAACTTCTTGTCTGCATTTATTGGGAAAGAATGATACTTATGTAAACCTGGTATTTATGGTCTATGGGAAATACCTGTTTTATTTAAAGAATCGAAAAAAATAAATTAATCTAGAAATGAACACTCAGTAAATGTAGATGTACGTGGAACACCATACAAAAGACGCTATAGTCCTTATGACTGTTTAGAAAAGTAAATGTTTTAAGTAAGAGGCATTATTTCCAACTGCAAATTTTGACATAATGTTAAACTATATTTAAAGAAACCATATTAAAACAAAATCCTAAATGACAGAATACTTAAAAAAATAGTATTTTAATTAATAAAATCAAAAGAAAGACATAATCAGAATAACACTAATATTTGTACTAATTATTAACGCTTAACTCTATTTTTTCATTGTCCATAAATGGTAAATCATAAAATCATAGAATGGTTTGGGTTGGAAGGGACTTCTAAAGATCATCTAGTCCAACCCCCAAATACCAGACCCTCAAAGATACAGTAAATAACATGAACAAGATACTACTAAACAAACCTCAGACCATTCATTCTTTAGGTTTGTTGTTCGCTTACACTCACAAACTAACTTCTGCCACATCAAAATAAAAGCAAAAAGCGGATTCTTTTAGATCCATGCTTTGATTGTTTCTGCATTTAATCTTGTTTGAGAAATTTTACTCCAAAACAGTAATGCGCCAGCTACAGGTGCAAATCTGAAAGGCTAGATGATTTTGGGGCATCTCAGGTACTTTTGAACCAACAAAATGGTTCATCTAACATAGTACGGAGGAATGCCAACTAAACATTGCAGTCCTTTCAAGACAGTTCATTGCTTTTTAACTAATCTTGTATGCTAACTGTCTTTGAGGTTAATAAATACCATTCCTCTTTTACAGATTCGGAAGATGAGACTGTGAGTGTGGTGTATCCCAGGTGTGAAAAAGCTCGGTATCAGATACAGCTGGAGCACATCAGCAGCGGATAGTGAAATACCCTAGTAGAGAAGATCAGAACACGGGCATGTATCTGATCAAGGCAACATCCATCTCCTGAGAAACGGGTCTGCTGTGACTAAAGTCACTTGGTGAAACTGTGGGCCTGCTGATATTAATGACAGTTTACTGGTGACTTCAGTGAGGCCAGGAATTCACCCAGTAAAACTCTACTAATACAAATTATACTATATATTGAAGGTACATAGAAATCTAAAATGCTCATGAAGCAACAGGCCACACAGCAGAGCTTGAACGTACTTTGTGTAGTGAGGTACCCACAAGGCACTGTAAATCCTGATTGAGGAGCACAAGTACGAGTTTGCATTTTAGAGTAAACAGACTACGATAAAAATACTTTTTAAAAATTCCAGCTACCTTTCCTATATCTTCGTATAGTAAATTAGCATGGTGATACCACCGTCTGCTCCTAAGCAGTACTACAATATAAATGTTAAATTATAATATTTTTTAAAGTTTGTGAGATCAAAGTTTGCATCTTTAGTCAGTATTTTATACAAAAATAACTGAACTTTATCCCAAAACAATTCCGCAAGTGTCTCACTGACAAATCTTTACTTATAAAAGCCGAAGGACTGTCAATAAAATAATCAAACCCTCTTAAAAAGTAAATAGCAAAATAGTTTTAAAAATGGAAACAGAACAAATAGCCATGCTCCCTTTTTCAGCAACTCTCATAACTCTCCAGAATTGTATTCATTCCAAAATACTACTTTATATAAAACCATGTTTACTTTGGCTTTCTCACTCATAAACAACAATCTAAGACCAAAATAAACTGAAGACCCTTCTTTGCAATTTGCTTCTGCTTTCATCTCACGTAACAACTGGTAAATGCACCACTGCCATTGCCTCTTGGAAACTCCCAACAGACATGGTGTTTATGAAACTCCACTCAGCACCTTTAACAGGGAGCGTAAAAATGATCATTTCAGACTTCCCTGTACCTCTACAGGCCTGAAAAAGAAGCTGCCTCCTTGCAGGAAGACACCATCACAAACCCAACACCAAATGCGTTTTACATTTAGAGTTCCGCTGAATCATTGCTTTCCAAGACCTCCAGTGGCAAGGAGTCACCTAAACTATCATCTGGGTCAATGGTGAAGCCCTGGCTTTTTAATGTTTTATGAGCATTCATGAACTTCTGGAGGTACTTAGAGGTATATAGCCAGTGATGCTTCAAGACATCTTCCATCTCATAGCATTTGGACTGCCTGGCATTCATTTTTCGGAACCTCCTAAACAGTTTGTTTCCAGACTCATTTCCTTCACTTGCCCAGGCCCCAATGGACCCATCTCTTTCAATGATTTCGGGAACATGAGCAAGGGTTTTGTGGAAATAATTTGTAATCTTGCCTTCATATCTGTACTTGAACTTTGTAGATAGGAGCTCAGCAAAACGCTGTGAATTGTAGCTGTATTGGCACAGCAATTCTGGACACTCCTTGGCAGGGCATGAAGATCGCCACACTGGCTTCATCTTCAGATAAAGGTCCATTAGTTCTTTTAGGGCTTCATGCCTTTCCTCGCACTTTATTAATTCACATACTGCCTCTACTGTCTCTTTAGACATGAGTTTTCTAGCAAAATTTCCACTCATCCTCATCATAGGCTTCAAGTTCATCTTCCTCCTGAGGTGTTTGTCAAGAGTCAACTGCCACCTCTTCCTCTCCTCTTTAGACACATCGGGATTCTTGTAAACTTCACCGATCTCCATCTGGAAAATCCTGTAGAATTCTGCTGCGTTGCCAATGTCGCAGTGCAACGCATCTATGGAGGGAACGGTCTCAATAAAAGGTTTGGCTGAAACACCCTTCACTCTGTCACGGAGCTCATCAACAGATTCGTGATATGGGTTGGACCTCCATATTTCATATCGCTCCAGATTTTCAGCATGGCTCCTGGTTATGGAGTGGAAGACCAAATTCTGGGACGCCTCCAGGCGGGTTGCGTCACACAGGGTACAAATGTAAGTGGAACCTGAGGCCTCCAGCCCTTCCACTTCCCGCACGAGTTTCTCATCATATCCTGTACCCCTAAAGATAAATTTGAATGTTCTCAGGATGCCTCCCATTTCAAGTAGCAGTTCACTGTTTTTCATAGCCTCTCTTTCTGCTATGAGGGGGCTCAGGATTGCCGTCAGAGTTTCATGATCCGATTCATCAGCCAGCATAAGGCACAAGGGCTTGCAACACAACTCTGAATTGGGCTTTACTTCTTCAAAGATCCTCTTGCTTTCATTCCCATGTGCTATAGCAATGTTCATGACCGTGAAAGAAAAGCGAACAGCCTTCTCTGGGACAGCAGGTCCACTTCCATGCTTCTCGCTGACATCTCCCATTCCATCACAGGACTCTTTTACAACCACAGTGAAGGGACCGTTCAAATAGTCATCCAGGTTTTTTGCTTTCATGCCTTCCAAGATCTCCTCCTCCATGTCCTTTAAGGCACAAACCAAGGCTGCATCATATCGAAATCTCTTTGCAATTGTGTCTACTGGGTAGTCGTCAATTGAGAGTGGCAATCCTGATAGTCCATCTATAATTCCCACTTCTGTGTTAGTCGATACGTTTTTCAAGGGAGGTTTCCACTCGAATGGATGATAACCTGGTAGGAGGGCTTTCTCAGCAGTGCGAAGAGCATGCAAAGGCTGGAAGATCTGCCTCCCAGTGACAGCTTTTACCGTTCTATACATTTTATGATATTGGCTACAGCTGAGAAACGTGTTGACTCGGATTGCCAGGCAGACAGCAGGGTGAAGTCCAGATCCCCTCCCTTGCATTATAGCCTCCAATTCATCTGCTTGTTTGTGTTCATTTTTTGCTCTTAAAGCTAGCAGGAACAGTGTCATGCATACAGCCTTTATGTCGCCGCCCTCTTCTTTCTCAGCAAAAGCCTTGACCTGACGTTTCAATTCTCTCAGACGATGTTTCTGAGCTCTCCTGGTCAAAGACAGGAGATGCTGCCTCGGTCGGCCACCTTTATTTATGTGGCTGTAAACCTCTCTATCTTTCATCTCCTTGTGGCTGGAGAGGTGTTGGCCATATTTTCCATGCAAGATCTCTTCATCACATTCCTTTACAGGGCATCTGATACCCAGACTATCAAGGATGTTCAGGAAGGATTTCACTGGGGTTACCAGATCAGTAGGGAAGCAAGGATACCAGCAGGAGGGGCAATAGCTGCCCATAACCTTGATACATTTGAGGATGCAAGTTCTACAAAACAAGTGTCTACATGTTGTTTCCACCGGATCTGCCAAAATATGCTCACAGATCTGGCAAGAGATGGATTTAATGAAATCTACTGGGTAATCAACTGCAAGCAGCTTGGTGCTGAGATGTATATTCTTGCAATTGACAACCTCTTTCATCAAATTTTTGTTGTTTATCTGTGCTTGATTCTTTACACCTCTGTTTATTCGAGCACGTTCTGCAATGGTCTTCACACGTTTGCCATGTTGTACATTGGGTGGCTGGCTTTTCCTCTTGACTCCCCGACTGGTAGTGTGGCACACATCACAGTTTGGGGAGTGGGGCTGCCACTCCATCGTGCTGTTCCTAGGAAAATATACTTCACAGGGAGTATTACTGAATTTTCTATGGATAATACTCCAGCAGTTGTGACAAAAGCGAGTGGGATGGATAGTATCAACATCCCCTCGCACATCAATCTTAAAAACCTTAGCAATAAGATCTGGCCAAGAGGTTGCTTTTTTCTCTTTCTTTCTCAGCAGCCACAGAGTTTCATCATCCACCGGCCCATGCACTGGATGAGTTCTCTTGTAACAGTCAGTTTTAAATGAAACTCCACAGATACGGCAAAGTTGCTTCAGATTGTTCTGATGAGCTTTATTGTCTTGTGTTTTCATGTCGTTGGTATCTTTCTCAAGTGCCTGCCTATTGCCCATTAAGTCCATCTTTTCTCCTCTTGGCACTGCTTCATCTTTATGCAGTATGATTTCTTTGTTTGAAGAAGTGACCTCTTCTGCCTGATCTTTGTTTATGTGCTGGCTGTCGTCAGAAGGTGTTTTTTCACATGATCTCACTTTAAACAGCTTGAATTTCCATTCAGAAAATTTTGTATATGGATGCTGAATTTCTTCAGGCAGGTCCATTTGTGATGCTACTGACATCTGCAGTCTGGCAGAAACCAGATCACCTGAGAAACAGAAAGAAGCTCTAAGTTAGCTTATCTTCCAAAATTAATAATAATGCCATGGGTTTTAATAGCACAGTTCTAATCACTTTAACTGAGAAATGCTTTAAAAGCGAGTTATTCATCCAAGACACCTACTGAATTGAGAGGCCCAGACATGGCTGTCCACTCAGTATCTCAGATAAGCACCCGAACGTGTTTTGACTTTGATCCTAAGGCATCCACATGTCTATTAGATCACCGATGCACCTTACATAAAGCCATTAGTCATCCAGTATGAATATCCAAATCTGCCCCTTCCTTCTTATACCTGACTGAGCTTATCATAAGTAAAGCTACTATAGACAACAGAATTGCATTCTGAAAGTGTGGTGACTTTTTTATAGGAAACTAAACTCAATTGGTGTCTGAAAGATAGAATTTTGTCTGCCTCATGCTGTATTATCTAAATCAGCAAGACCACTGCTCTCACACCACATGTAGTCCTTGATCTGACCTGAAGTGTCTAATAAATGCTATTCTACATGGGCAGAGCAGCACATACTACTCGATTCCAGTGTAGACTTTATTCAGGCCCCAGTTTTGTAAGGTACTTTAGCATGTGCTTAATGAATGCGAGTAGCTCCATAAAAGCAGAAGTAGTGTATCCTCTATTGATGCAAAGCGCTATAGTTCCCTGGACTCTAAAGGAGATATGGCAATTTATACTGGCTGCGGATTTGCTCTAGAGAGAATATTTATACATTGTAAGTTAGTCGTCTGTTTAAGTACCCTGCTGAGAACTCTCTCTGTAAGGATTACTGGTACTGGAAAGCTGAAAATGTCTGTTCAAATTTGACCCCAATTTTAGCTTTCATAGAGATGCCAAAAGTAATATCGATGTGGTTGCCATGGAAATATGGTATTGTATAAAAAGAAATACAAGACTTTCACCTCAAACACTGAAACTTTTTGCTACTACATCACACTTTAGAAAACAAAATTGTGTAGAAACAACAACAAAAGTGACTAACGTATTTTTCATTGCCTGGCTATGAGAAGTGCACAAAGTAAACAAACACTATAGAGAAGATTCAATTATGTGTTCTGATTTATTTTGGTTTTATTGATCTGGTTGGTGTGGGTAATAAAAATGAGGCAAACTATACATTAAGACTATATACTAGAACTAGAAATGACATGGGTAAGGTTGTGGTTTCTTGAACTGATTATATCGCCACTTAGCAATTCACATAACTTGCTAGAAATCTCAGTTCAGTGTCTATTTGGAAGGTGTCCCTCATACGAAATACATCCAAGTCATGGTCTAAAGTGATGATGCCCAGGGTGTTTCTGAGATTATTTCATTTATAACCTTTCAATAAAGCATCATTTCAGTACAGTCTTTCAGAGTCTTCCAGATCCAGAATGATACATCAGTCTGCTCAGCTCTTTCCTTCAGAGCTGTGTTTAACTTCAAAATCATTCATTAGGCCTTGACAACCAAAATTTAGGTTTGTTTTCTTCCCAGCTTCTCTTCATTTCATCCCACTGAGAACAAGCTGCCCATAACGCTGTCCCCATCTGCCTGCATTGCTCCATCCAGCTGCCTATACTGCTAAATATCTGTCTGCACTGCGGTCCCCTGCTGTCCATCACCGATTCAGCCTGGCAACATGCGTGCTTGTATTCTGCTGTTCATAGATCTGTGATGTGCAGCTGTGTCCAAATGTATTCAGAGCATTACTACTGTCTCGCTTTTTTGGCTGCATCCTGCGACAGACTTGGTAAAATCTATCCACTAAGCAATAACCTGTTTGCCCCTGAATAGTCCAGAGTAATTCAATAGCTAGTTGCCGTATACTGTCCACAGATCCTTTTCTTCTACATAACACCTTACGCAATTTTGTGTAATTTCACCATCTCCAGCAGCACCTTCGGAATCTCTTAAACCATGAGCAACGCCTCCTACTTGTTTCTTACAAGTCATTGTAAAGAAACAGCCAGCACCAAGTACATTTAGAGCAAAATATTTAATACTTTCTCTACTCTTCTAACCCTTTGACTAAGAGCCACCATAGTGCCATACTCATGTTGAAACCCATGACCTAACTCTTGCTATTAATCGCCAACACCAATGAATCAGACAGGGTTTGCCCCTGCTAAAGAAAAGTTCAAGCATTCTTTTCTTTTTTTCTTTTTCATTGAACATGCCCTGGAAGAATGAATGACAAAGAAGCCCTCTCAAGTCACCCGACCTTTGCCTTCTGCAGTAAATAATTGTTGCCAACAGGCTACTCATCAAACACTGAATTGCCTAGCTCCCAGGCAGTGGAGATTTCAGTAGCTCTCTTGGGAGAGCTAGAAATACTCCCAGTGCTAGGAATATTTCCTGCTACTCATGCTAAATTTGCCTGTGTTCTGTTATTCTTGTTGGGGGTCACACTGAACAATCTTTCTTCTCCCTGCCTACCGCACTCAGATTCTTATGGAATGAGCCCCAGGCATGAACCCCCAGCCATGGTTATTTAATCGACTCTGATAGCTGTGTTCAGTATTGCCTCTTTTTATCTTGAAAAGGGAAAAGAAATCCCTTTTCTTCCCAGATCACAATATTTCATATATTTCCAAAGACAAGCAAGATTATAACACTGTTACTCACATCAAGGAAGACCTTGCTTTATAGATAGTCTCACTGAAATGAACAGATAAACTTCTGAGGTGAGGAAGCACATATAAAATAAAATCATTGACCTGCACGTTAAACCAGGAAAAGGAACCAACACTCAGATGTCTTACAAGCATCTGGGATGCTGTCATCAGTACTGCCAGCCTACCTTTAGCTCACTGTCAGTTTGTAGAGCTGCTGCTATGTCTGCCCAGTTTGCTCCAAACGTCAAGCTTGCTTGCTCTCTCCCCTGCGTGCTCTCTCTCTTTCTGTGTTCCCTCTGTTTTTAACGACACTGCAGTGCTGTTTATCTCACTTATCCCTGTCCCTCCGAGCTCCCAGTACCACCCTGCTGCTAACCACAGGTTACTTCAACTAAACACAAGACAGAACTCTCAAATCCAGGTGGCACCTGGCAATTTATGAGGCTTAACCACAAAATTCATATAAACAAGGTCTTCTTGTGTGAGACTCCTGGGCTCTGAGATGAGTATGCAGACTCTCTCTGAGGAGCACCTGCACTGGTTTTTAACATAAAGTTTTGCATATGGCTTTCTTCTTCATAGTTTCAGAGCTGGTTTCTTCACTGTTAACTCTCAGAGAGGAGAACCTGGTGTCTGGTCACACCACTGTCCCACATCAAAGCTATTTCATTGAAGGCCAATGGCTGCTTCCACAAGTCAACAGCAGCGATGCTTCTGGGGTCTGGGTGAATTGACAATGGGGATCACAAAATGTCCTTTCTTCTGATACCAGTATTTAATTTTCAAGGATATTATCTCTTTGGCGATGTATGTCCAGGGTCTTGAAGGCCCCAGGCAGGTAGGACAACTCAACAATATAAAAGCTAGCTATATACCTACTGAGTAACTGGTAGATACTACACCAGGTATAGGCCTGGTGGCCATAAACAGTGGGCAGTGGAGTCTCTTTTCTGAAGAAGCCCAGTCGAACACCCATGCTTAGTTTCCACACGGCAACTGTCTCAAAAACTGACTCAAAGTGGAAAGAAACCACATTCTGTCACACAACAGCACCCTGAAAGTTTTTAGTCTCCACACATAACTGTGCAAAAATTCTAGCGATCCATCAGGTCCTTCCAAATGTGAACATAAGTTCACACTCCAGAAGTAGGAATTTGCAATCGCAGCATAACTCCATAAACACCTACCCAAGCATTTCCCTTTCTCAGGAGACTTTGTGATCCTACAGGACTCAAATCCCACTTGCACACTCTTCCCTGACAAGGCAGCTATGAGGGAGGCCACTGTGCCTTCACCTGCAGCTCAGGATCTTCCAGTTAATTCGGCTCCTACCTGACAGGATCTAACACAACACTGATGGCAGCCAGAGGGAATATCAGCAAAACCTGTAATATTTGGGATTTGCCATAGATAAAAGAGGTGAGAGGATTCCCTCTCTATTATCCACTCTGATCTTACAATGCTTCCAATTCTTAGAATCATAGAATCA
>NW_009200247.1:0-1099 GCF_000690835.1 Fulmarus glacialis
GGCACCGCCCCGGGGGCCCCGCGGGTCGCAGCGCCGGTACCGGCGGCGCGGAGCACGGTGGCGTGCCTCAAAGTGTGGGAAATAAAGTCGAGGCGACCCGAGGAGCAAAGGCTTTGTCCCTGTCGTCAGGGCAAGCGCAGCGTTCCGTGGAAGAGGAATGCGGCGTTTGCTTCCAAAACACCAACCCCCGCTTCTCCCTTCGGGGGCGGAACCGTTCCCGGCGCCGGTTTAATGTTTCTGGAGGCCGCGGTTTCAGGAACACTTTTAATTGCCTTTTTCTACCTGATTTAATCAGGCGCGGTTCCCTCTCCCCAGCTTTTCCCAAGGCGTGGCACGTTGCTAATTGCCGTTGACAGACTTGCGGTGGCACCGGTAATTAGTTCACAACAAAAGCCCAATTAGCATTTTTCTAGATTATAACAAAAACGTGATCTACTTCCTTGTCCAAGGGAAACCGAGATGATTTGAAATTAAGGAAGAACTTTAAACGTAAGTTGGGATACAGTAATAGTATAGTAATAGCTATAGTAATCATCTGAATATATTTTAATTACACTCTTAATTACTCTGTACTCCAGAATGAGCCTCCTCGTTGCAATCATTATACACATTATCGACATTCAGAAGTACCGCAACCGCAGGAATTCAACTGGCCCGCTCCTTATTTCTCACTAAAACCTGCGAGAAGGGAGGCCGCATTTTTGGCGATAGCGTAGGAATTTAACGACAAGTCGATTCACTCCGGAGACGCGAGCGGCGCGTACGGACAGAGGGGTCCGAGGTCACGTGCAGCTGTCCCAGAACGCAGAAGCTTCGGGCCCATCAGCCCAGGTGCTGCTGCGGGCGCCGTTGTGGCGATCCGGAGATCGCGTGTCCTCAGGCTGCGTCTTTACAACGCTTCCCGATTAAAATTCCAAAATTCCTAAAGTTTGCGGAATTTGACCGAGGCCAGGAAATCCGGGCTGGCTTTTTGGCGACGGGCGGAGGGATGACCTCGGGGTGCTCCTCCGCCAGGCGGGCGCAGAGCTCCAGGAACTGCGGGGGGGAGAGGGGTCGCGGGGGATGGAGACCTCAAGGTGGCATGGGGAAGTTTGGGGGG
>NW_009200248.1:0-554 GCF_000690835.1 Fulmarus glacialis
CATGGGGGGGGTCTCTGCGGTCCCTAATGTCCCCAAAATGGGGGTCTGTGAGGTCCCTTGGTGTCCCCAAGTGTCCAGCATTGAGGTCCCCAAATGACCAGCATGGGGGTGTCCAAGGTCCCTTGATGTCCCCAACCTCCAAGCATGGGGGGGGGGGCTCTGGACCCCACATCTCCAGGCACGGAGGTCTTCAAAGTCCCTTGATGTCCCCAATGTCCAGGCACGGAGGTCTTCAAGGTCCCTTGATGTCCCCACATCTCCAAGCACCCAAATATTCAAGCACAGGGGTCTGCAACGTCCCTTAATGTCCCAAATCTTCAAGCACGAAGGTCTCCAAGGTCTCTTGATGTCCCCAACCTTCAAGCAGGTGGGTCACCAGCCCCAAATCTCCAGGCATGGAAGTCTGCAATGTCCCTTGATGTCCCCACATCTCCAGGCAGGGAAGTCAGCAATGTCCCTTGGTGTCCCAAAATCTCCAGGCATGAAGGTCAGCAATGTCCCTTAATGTCCCTTGATATCCCCAAAATCTCTGGGCATGGAGGTCTTGGGACCCA
>NW_009200249.1:0-11651 GCF_000690835.1 Fulmarus glacialis
GTAGGGGATGGTCCTCCCTCTGGTTGAGCGCGCCCGGCTCTGGGGAGCTGGTGGCTTTAGGGCTGGCAGGGGAAGAATTGGTGATATGGGCTCATGGTGGGGCTTGGGTGGGTCGCCAGGAGTTTGTCACCTTGGGAGTGCTGGCCTACTGGCCTCCATGGCTATGGGTGCCATCAGCCTTGTTGGGGTGCAAGTGCTCCCTTTGGTTTTTCTTCAGCTCAGCGCTCAGTCGATGGGAACATCCCTAGACCTCTTACTGGGAAAAAGCCTTCCCTGGCCAAGCCCTCTGCCCCAGCCATGACTCCTGTTGTCTCCTCTCCACCCACTGTTCCTTTTTACAGGTGGGAGGTCCCAGTCTGCTCGCTCGCTCTCCTACCAGAAACAGGTATGTACCCAAAGACATCATCTTCATCCCTGTCCTGGGGAGCCTGATTAAGACAGAGCCATTGGCTTTGCACAAAGTATCATGGGTTTGGGCATGCTGGGGTTGTGGGAAAGCCGGGAAAACACGTGGCCACCGCGGCCACCACCTCTAACGTCCCCCCTTTTTCTGGCAGCCTTGCACAGGACACTCTGGGGCGAGGAGGGATGCACTGGGACGAAGGCACCGGTTACTCTGACATCGCCAACGCTCCGCTCTTTTGCCCCTCACCGTGGACCCACAGCTCCAGCTTAGGGTTATGAACTAAGGAAGAACTTTCCATGCTTCCTCCAACCCTTGGAAAACCTCTGCACCACGAAGATCCCAAGCTGCGGGACTTTTTGTCCCCCGACTAAGTTTTCCATCCTAGCGGAGCTACCTGAGCGGCTCTCCCTACGGCGGGTGCAGCAGAGGCCCATGTAAAAGGGGCTCAGTTACATGCTGTTAACAGTTAATCTTAACGTGTAGATGAGGCGCTTAGGGACATGGTTTAGTGGGCACGGTGGTGTTGGGTTGACGGTTGGACTCAATGATCTTAGAGGTCTTTTCCAACCTTAATGATTCTATGATTCTGTGCCAGACAGACCCGTTTGGGTTACTTTGCAGGATGCTTCCCGTCTAAACTGTGAATATTGGGAATGGCCATCAGGTTCTCTTCAGAACTCAGCCTCTAATTAAGTTATCCGAAGAGGAGAGGGGATGCTTGTGAGCGTGCTGGAGGAGAGCGGCTTTCCTTGGGGAAACGCCTGGGGCGGTGGGGTAGGGATCCTGATCTCCTCTGTGGTGCAGTGAACTGAAAACAACTCCCGTAAAAATAAATGAAATTACTCCAGTTTTAGCTCGGCGCATCTGCGATGGGAGTGGAGACTCCACCAAGCGATGAATGTTTAATGGGACTGTCTGCGGATGTTGCAAGTAACCCAAATAGGCCCGTCAGAGTTTCAGATTAATTCCTTTAAAACAGGTTTTTCCCATTGCGTTTCCTACGTGATTTTAACCCTTGCTTTGCACACGCTGGTGGCATGTGTGGGTGTTTCCCGTTTCGTCTTTTGTTAAGGCAGCTGACGACTGTCGCATCGGGAGGGGGTGCAGGCTGAGCCGGCGGCTGGAGAAGCACTGACTCCCACCGGCCGCACGGGAGGTGTCAGCCCGAGCCACCCCGCTGCGCGTGCCGTCCCGGTTTGTCCCTCCCCAACCCGCACACCCTTGGTCCAACCCTGTTGACCTGAGTGTCGGTGGCTCCCGTTTCATTTTAATGAGGAGTTGGGCCACCGCCAGAAAAATCACACTAATAGCTGCAAAACTTCAAAAAAGGCAGCGGGCATTGGGAGGAAAAGGGTTGCTTTTGATTTTTCCTCCTCCCTGTTGTTGTCCTTGGCCTGAAAAGCTGTTTTCCCCTGGAAAGATGCCTTTGCTTGGTGGCTTTTTCCCCACAAGGAGCCCCGGTGTGTCGGAGCCCCGAGCAGGGCCGGGCTGCGCGGGGGATGGATGCCCTTCGGGCCGGCCCCTCTTACCCACCTCCCCGAGACGTAAGGAAAACCATCAGCGTGCTAGCTCCCGTGCTGTCGAAATGCAGCCTCTAGCCCAAACCTTTCTTAACCCATCTCATTTCAACCGCGTGCTGCTCCCCTGGCTCTGGGGAACGGCCACGGTGAAACGAGGGGCCGCCTTTGACGGGGTAACCCTAATGGGGGCTCTCGGAGAGCTTCACAAGCCACACGTGTTGTTATTCAGATGAAGTATCCCGTTGATGGTTTTGTGCCTTCGTTACAGGTTTTGTTTGCATCTTTCATGGCAACAGAAGTTATTCCCTGTGTTTTTTATTGGGGTTTTTTTTGTTTTTTTTTTTAAACTCAGCTTTTCATACACATTCACTCCTCCTACTGAGAAGATGAAGGGGTTTTTACTGCCGGCTCCCGCGGTGCTGCCTTCCGCCCAGGGACAGCTCAGAAGAGCAGCAGCTACCTCTCTCCTCCCTGTCCCACGCGCAGCGGCAGATTTCTAACAGCGTTGGAAGGACTGCAGGGTTGGGAGATCGCCCTGCTTGCCCCTTACCAGCGGTCATTTTGTCTGTAACGGGGCTTTAGCTCTGGCCGTTTCGGGGTTTCTGCAGCGAGCGGGGCACGGGGGCTCAAGTGACCAAATCCCTCCCGGGATTTTCCTGCCTTGGAGGACCTAAGCCAGGCTTTTCCCTAAAGCCACAGCCACACCATGGGTGAACATAGGCTTTCCTCCGTCGCCACTTGAGTGGCATCACCAGCTTTGTAGTTATTTCTCCTGCCTTTTGCTCAAGCCCTCAGTCCCCAGCAAGAGCTAACAGGATGGCGTTACTACCTGTGGCTGCATTTTCTTGGCAGCAATTGGAGTTGCATTGGTCCCGGAGCATGGAGACCTCTCTCTCCAGCATCTCAATCCTGCTCAGCAGCTCCTGCAGGGACGGAAGGGAGGTGGAGCACTTGCAGGCCTGCTTGGGCAAGTTTATCCTGTGGGTGAAGGTGACCCGGCTCTCGCTGTCGGAGGTCTGCTCCGCGTACTCCGCCAGCTGGTCGTCTTCTGAACTCACCTCCTCGGCCGAAGACTTGAACATGGATGAGCAGCAGCTGTCCAGGGGGACGTTGATGTTGTAGATGTGGTGGAAGACCATGGGCTGCTCTTTGATGGGTGGGCTGCAGTTGGCAAGGCCACCCTCCTGATCCACTGCTGGCCTCTCGGCCGGCTCTGTCGTCACCTCCAGCCGGCACTCAAAAGGCTTGAGGACAGCGCCCAACAGAAGCAAGCTGAAGCTGACGAGCACGTTCCTCAGGACTGGGTTTTCACTGTCAGTCCCCATTTTTTTGGGAGAGGGAAGAGCCTTCTAAGCCAGCCTTGATCAGCCAAGCACGGGGAGGACCTGGGGACACAGAAGAAAAAGAGAATGGTTGGTGTTAGCCCTGAAACTGTGCTCAGCGTAGAGAGGCAAGTCCTTCTGGGCAAAGTCATCTAGAGAGACGTGGGGCTGACTTGATCCACACACAGTCCTGCTGTCTTTGGTGGAGCTTAAATCAGCCCCGTACAGAGCCCGTGGCTGGTGGGGAGACCCTGCCATAGCCGTTGAACAGTGTCAGAGGCAGATTCTGGTTGCTACCAATTTTTTTTTTTTAAGGAAACAGTTAATCTGCTACTAACAAAGCACCAAATACATGTGTTTTCAGGAGAAATGCCCCATATGGGATCTACTTTCAGTGCCCCATCAGTACAGCGTGTAGGGTCCAAAGGGTTAAGGCATGGGTGACGGTGACGCATCCCGTGCCCCAGGAGCTGCGCCCAGGGTTGCTAAGCTTCATCCAGTAGCTATAGGAACGGCAGCCTCGATGTTAAACACCGTTAAATTACACCGTGCAGGCTCCAGCTTGTTCAGGTCGATGCTCGGAGCAGACAAATTCCTCCCATTAAAGTGGCTTCGCCCCCTGCCCGTGCTCTGGATTACGGGTTAACCTTGCCTTGATTTGGAACAACACAACTTCTTTTCCGGTATCGATCGCGAGCCCGCGGGTGGTAATCCAGCCTCCAAGGACCACATTTATCTCCAGCCTAAAATCACCGGTGCCACCAGCCTAGTTGCGTCGGGGATGGTTTCACCCCCATTACTCTTGTTGGGACTATTGTGTGCTGACCAATACTTAACACCAACTGGTTTGCCATGAGGAATTACTCGGTCCATGAGGGGGTAGTGCTAACGGGCGGGTGAGGGTGTGACTGCAATGTCATCGCACCCAAAGATACCATTTGCCTTGTGTTTTCTTTGCAGGAGGTAGGTTACCTGCAGTCCAAGAGGGATTGCTGGAGCACGGCTGCTTGGCAGGCATGTTGTGCCATGGCTCTCAGCTGAGCCCTGGCACTGCTTTGGTGTTGGGACAGCTACTTAAATATTTCCAGCTGATACTTGCAAATTCTTGGTTGGACCTCCCTACCTGTGTTGGGTTTGTAGGACTTGGACTGATGAACGCTGGTGATGTGCTTCTGCACCAGCAGTGCAAAAGATGCAGCAGGGACATTAAATCTGGTCAACAGGCTCTTTACAGTGCTGGTAAAAAGATGCAAAGAGCTGAAGACTTTCTCGCTGCATCACCAGAAACTTTACCAAAGCTCCAAGAAGTTGTGGGGTTTACATATTATTCAAAGCCAGGCCATGGTTCTTGCAGTGTCAAGCCTTAATTCATAATTAACTTTAATAACCCTGTATTTAGTACCATTAATAACTCTGTATTCAGACTCTAAGAGGGCTTAGCCATTCATAGGGGTTTGAAAACAATGAATAAGCACGTAGGACCATGTGGGTTAAGAAGGACTTAAAACCTCAAGGACTTAAAACCCGTCAGCACTGGGTGACCCGTTTGGACGGGACATGCCTTGAAGGGCCACTACGTGGAGAGGTGCAGATTGCCACATCTGCCAGCTTTTTTTTTTTTTTTTGCCACGTTGCCATGTGCTCCTTCTTCTGGGACGCTTGGTGGCAAGAGGAGCTGGGACATCAACCTGGTCTGACCCTAGCTGAACACTCATACCAGTTCCTCCCAACGTAGGTGAGAAGGAGTGGCGAGTTGAGTGGTTCCAACAAGCTGCTTAAGGCCAAATCTCCCAAGCTGCATTTAGTGGACTGGATTTGGGGTTTCACAGCTGATCCATGCTAGGGTATGCTGGCTGTGGCAAGGACGAGGTGCAGGGCGGTGGGGAAGATGTCCTCTGATGGCTTTTGGTGGATGCTTCCAACCTACCTATGTGAGGTCTTCTCTGAGCCATGGGAGCTGGCCTGGCAGGGTGGTTGCGATACCCCAGCGGTTTGGTTTTTGGGGGGTGGGAGAGGATAGCAGCGCGGTGCTCAGCTGTGATCCGCAGCTGAGCCGCGCTCGGGGCGGCTCGCCAAGTCTTACTTTGCCGGTATCTGCCAGTGCCATAATCTTGAGCAATTACCCTCCCTTACTTCTAATGACTCTCCTGCTCTGGAGTTCCTCTCCGGCTCCCCGGGGAGCGGCCGTGCCTCCCCCCTTCCCCTGCTGCTGGATGAAAATATTTGTTTACTGGTTTCTCTCCTACAATACCACACTACTCCAGAAAATATCACTATTCAGCCGCCTCGCAGGATTCGCGGGGTTATTATCCCATATTACCACAATGTTTCTCCTGCACTTTTCTTCTCGGCTCCCTGCTTAATGCCTGCTTCTCGTGAGCAGGCACCTGGGACTCCTTCGGTAGGATCTCTTTTTTTTTTTCCTGGCTTTAGGAAAAGCAAGAAAAATGAAAATAACTCCACAGTGGGGTGGCCTCCTCCTTCCCCTTGGCTCCCGCGGTGGCTCTGGCCATGCTTGCAGAAGACAGAAAGAAGGAGGGCACCGGAGATGACAACAGGAGGGAGCGAGAGGGGTGGGATCGATGCTCCATAAGTGGCGATTTGGGGCTGCGATCTCATACCTTGACCCCCCCAAATCCTCCTCTGCCTTCTGGGCTCTCCAGCAGCTCCTGGGTGGTCCCAGCTGACCCACGGAGAGACTTCTTGTCCCTGCGTAAATGAGGCAGCCGGGACGGGGGGAGGCACAGGGACTAAATAGCGCCGGCTGCCTTTGATTGACTCGTCGGCGTTCGAGGCTAACTACCCGCTCCTTGGCCTCTCGCTTGGCTTTTTTATGTGTGCTTGGAGTGGAAGTAATCGTGGCTGTGAGCCAGCCGCACCGAGCCGTGCCAGAGCTTCAAAGCAAGCCTCCTTGCAGGATTACAGGAGCAGCTTAGACACAGGGAAAAGAAATCCTCCTCCTCCCGGCTCTTCGTATCCAGCCTGGCTCAACAGAGCCTATTTATGAGGGATGGGGAGAGAAGGGCTCCAGGTGAATGGAGGGACGAGAGAGCAGGAGATGGGTTGGTGGATAAAGCGGGGCGAGCAGATGCACGGCGGCGATTGCTCGCTGAAGACAGCTAGCAGGTTGGGTAGTTAACGACTCTCTAACCCATAGACCCAAAGCCATTCATCTGCCGGTAGAAACTGCCAGGCTCATCGATCTGAATCTCTTTATCGGTATATTCATCACAGCGGATGCCAGCGGGATGCTCTCGTTTCTGAGCGGCAAGTCACGGCATCCCCCTCCAGCCCCTGCTCAACGTGGTGGCCTTGGGCAGGGGGTGATGCTGCAGGGGTGGTGGCATCCCCGTGGCATGATGGTAGGGGAGCTTTCACTTTTTTGTTATTATTATAAACAGGATCATGGAAGGAAAAAAAAAAGAAGAAAAAGTATTCCTGCCTCGATTGGGTGCTGGGTCAGGCTTAACGCCACCTCGTCGCTGTGAAACGGTGAAAAGTCGCCCTGGTTCAGGCTGTCCCTGGCTCAAACCAGGCTGAATCCACAGGGTCCTGCGGAGCAGAAGGATGCTCCTTGGTGTCCTCCAACCCACAGCAGACCATTTGAGCCATAAATCCTTATTAATCCCCGACTTCTTCCTGGAGGCTTGAGCTGACAGCTCTGAAGCCCTGCCAAATTTGTGGATGCATTCCCAGGGTCTCTCGTCTCCCTTCCCTATCTGGTCCTGCCTTGTCTCCTGCTCCTCCTGTCAGTGATTTGCTTTTTGCTGAAGGACCCCCATCACCGTGAGCTCAGCCGGGGTGGGTTAATGCGGAGATTTGGCTGGCAGTGCTCCGGAGCTGCGTGCACGGTCTGACAGCTCGAGGCTTGTCGACCGGGGAAGAGAAGTTGCATTAACTTTGTTCCTGCTTTGGGTTCCTCATCCTCCTGCCCTCCCGGCGTTTCCCAGCCCAGCTAACGCTGCCCGTGGGCAGCGACAGAACCGTGAGAAACCGTTGACTGAGGGAACAGATCCAGCACTATATCTTTTTTCCTTCTCCCTGTATGAGGAAAAAGAAGCAAATTTCTGTGATCGTTTCACGCGTAAAATGAGTTGCATTAGGGCAAATTTATCTGGGATGCTTTTTAGTCTTTTTTTTAATTTCTCCTTCAGTGTCACCAAGTTCAGATAAAATTCCAAGGTGGTGGTGTTCCTGGTGGCTTCAGTCCCTCTGTCCCTGGAGGTGGCCTTGGAAAACCTCCCGTCTGGGGCAGCAAAGGCAGCTTGGAGCCCGGTGCTTTCCCGGCATCCAAGAGTGATGTCTTCTCCTTCGCTTTCCACCGGGCTGGGGCAATGCCTCTCCATTTGCTCGCACCCAGGACAGGCAGTTGCCTCTGGCACAGCACAAGCTTGAGGCTGCTGCTTTATTTTACCAGAGTTGGTTTCCCTTGGTTTGCTTTTCTTTCCCCCACCTTCCCGGTTACGGTCCCCCAGAAACATGGGTGTTTGAGTTAAAGTTCGAATTAAGAGTTATTAAAGTTAATTATGAAGTTTGGCAGGCACTGAGCTCTCGAGTCCAAAGCATTTCAACTTTGGGGAGCTGTGAAAGAATCAATCTGCTGCAATTTCTGCGTGGTGCTCAATAAAAAAACCACACAATATAAAACTGAGAAAAATATTTGAGGGCTTTTGCCAACCATGTATCACGGCAAAGCGCAAAAAAAAACTTTCCCGCCTGAATGGCCTCGCTCCATCCAGGGCTTGTGTCTTATGTGCCAGCAAAGGAAGAAACAGAAAAACCCTATTAAATCCACAGTGCATCCACCCTAATTATATATTTTTGGCTATTTTTACATTTTGCTGATGGGTTGTATTTGTGTGAGCAAATGGTGCTGGGAATGCAGAAGGGAACCTGCGTGCGGTGATGCTTGGAGCAGCTGTGTCGGGAAAGTCATTAATGGTGTGGCAGCAGTTTTTGGGGGGGCAGCATCACCCAGAAATGCAGCGCCGTGTCCCCCAGCAACATCTGCACCCCCTTTTTTATTGCTTAGCAATATCAGTGTAGCAAATGTAAACTGTGCCCCAGGGGCTGCGGCGGGACAGGCGCAGGGACGTCAGATCCGCACAAGGGGGATGATGCCAGCAGTTTTATCTCCAGCGTTTTGCTGGAGATAATTTAATATTTGGATGGTCCAACAATATTTTTATTTCTGTGCCAGTTTTGGTGAATTGCTTTGGTTAAAAAATACCCCCCAACGCTGCTTGGAAAGATGCTTGAAAAATTAAAGCATTTCTTTCTCCAGCCAGATATTGTGTATTAAAATGTTTTTAAAGTCACTAAAGATGAAAACGAAGTGAACATTTTGTTTTGGGTGAGAAATGTTTTAATCTACCCCGAGCACATAGATATATATGTGTATATATACATATATATACGCATTTATTGCGTTTTCTTTTCCTGAACAGCAGATAAACCACAAGCCCTGCTTTTTGGTGCAGCAAACTGGAAAAATCAGATTTATTTGGAGTTTGGACTGGGATGCATCCTTAATGATGACCCACAAACCGTCAAGAAACGGAGTTTGCTGCCTGCTTCCTCGGCGTGGCAGGAGCGGGCAGATATTAGCTGACACCCAGCGGTCCCCGAGCCGTGTCGGGGCCGGCTGATTGGAGCTGTGATGTGTTCCCTGCCGGAGCTCAGCTGGCGGGAGCCGGACCGCTGCGATGGATTTGCTCCCGGCTGCTGCTAATGATGGGAACGAGCCCGGTGCGTGGTGGTGCGTGAAGCAGGCGGAAAGCCTCTGAACATATTACTTGGGCTTTTATATCACAAAGTATGTTGGAGGTTTCCCATAAGCCAAAAAAAAACCCCACTGGATGGTTTTCAAGGCTCCCAAAATCACCCTGAAGATACCCGCGTGCTCGGTGCAGATGGTGCCTGCTCCATGTTACGGAGAGATGCAGCCCCTGCAAGCTTTCCTCCTGCTCACCAGGTTCACAGCGAAGGAAATTCGGCTCTGCGGTGTCCCTGGTTGGCTTCCCAGCCATATGCTTTCCATCCCAAGGTGACCACACAGTCGGTAAAACAAGGTGGACTGAAAGCTCCGAAGCTCGACCCTGGCTTTTTTTTTTTAGACCTCCCAAGAGAGGCTGCAGCACTCGCTGGTTTAGAGCAACCCATCACTCCCCTGCATCAGCATCGTTATGGGCTCTACATTGAAATTGCTGCTGGGTGCCACAGTCCTCCAGCCGTGGCAGGTGAGGACGTGCGCATGGAAGGTGCACGCCTTGCTTTTGCTTTGCTTCGTGATCCGGCGAGAAACTCGTGTGATTTGCTCGTCTCACCAGAAGGCACTGGCGTTGCATCAGCCGCTAACTAAGAATTAGTGGAAATAACTGGGTCAGCTCCTCGGCAGCTTGAAACTGCTGCAAATTTGGCATTGCGAGGCTGATTTGCACCAGTAGGACCCTTCTGTGCAGAGATGTAGAGATGAGTCCCTGCAGACCCCATTCCCTCCTGCAGTTTTCCGGGGTGTGGGAAGAGCACTGGCTCCCAGTTATTACTAACCTAATGATGTGCAATTTATCTGCTTAAAAAGGTTTTCGTTTCATTAGTTCCCTGGGCTTCACGGCAGAGTGAAGGTCCTTACTATATGCAAGCAAGTCCTCTCCCTGGTCAACTCCTTCCTCATCCTCTGCCTAATTGCAGTCCTTGTCTCCCCTCTAAACCCAGCTTGCCGCGGGCTTTTGGGGGAATTGAGATGGAAAACTTAGAGGAGGGAAGCATCACGTCCCACTGTAATGCTGGACCTCAGCCTGAGGTCGGTTCGTTGAAGGCCAGACCCTGCAGACTCGTGGGGCCGGAGCTGAGGACCAACACCGATACCGGCACCGCTCCGGAGAAACCCTACCGAGTCATTTCATGCTGCCACCAAGCAGCCCTCGGAGAAGGAATGATTTTCGCCCCTCTGACTAATTACATATTTAAGGATGAAATACTTTGATGCTTTTCCCAGTGTTCCCTAACTCTATGTGGAGGAAGAAATGTATAGTTCCTCCAACTGACTGTAAATTCTGCCGGCTTAATAATTCATGCACGCCTCTGTGATTGCAGCCTACATTATATCTTTCTTTCATTACATATTCTTTTATTGAATTGCCACGGCATATATCAATAGTTTCTAAAAGCTCCCACAGGAAAGCAGGGAGCGGCTTAGCACAAAGGTTTTGGGGGAAATCTCCTTTCATTTTCCCATTAACAGGTAAAGCCCGGATCCGGCGGGTCTGGCTTCACATCGTCTCATTCGACCGCTGCCTCCCACCCGCTTCCCTGCAAAGCCCGGGGGGTCACTGGGGTGAGTCTCATTTTTGCAAGGGTGCTGGCTCTAATCCGAGCCCATTCCGGCGTTTTACTGAGCAAATTATGGCGTTGGCTGTCTTCATTTATATATATTTACAGGCAGCAGCAGGTACGTTATCAGCTCCCCCGTCCAAGCCGCTATTCCTGAACCATACGCCGCAAAAACCACTTGCTCGGTGCTAAATTCACTCATGTGACCGGCTTTTTTAGGTGAGCACTTAACTTTGCAATGAAAGCCAAGGTGGACGCCTAACTTTGTAATGAAAGCTGTTAGCAATGGGCTTGGGAAGTGGCCCGACCGCTGCCCGTACCATTTTGCTGTGACCGGCCCCAGTGCTCCATGGGCGATAGAATCATAGAATGATTAAGGTTGGAAAAGACCTCTAAGATCATTGAGTCCAACCGTCAACCCAACACCACCATTCTAAGATCATCGAGTCCAACTGTCAACCCAACACCACCATGCCCACTAAACCATGTCCCTAATAGTATCATAGAATCATTAAGGTTGAAAAATGCCGAGATGCAGGCGCAGGCTGTGAGCCCGTGGTGCAGCACGTCACGGCTCATGGTTAGACGCTTTCCTCCAGCCTCTAACACCCATATAAAGACCCACGGTGTCCAATGTCCTGCAGGAGGGCGACCTGCTCCCTTCTGGGTCCGTACGTGACACTGGTCCCGTGGTGCCTGAACTCCCAACTCCTAACGCGAGTCACTGGTTGCTAAGCTCTTCCGTACCCTACTTATGAGGCTGGATGTGCGATTTGAGTTGTGCCAGGTGAGTATTTGGTAGCCTGTCCCTCCGAGCGCTAATATTTGATGTCTGTTGGAGATGGCCTCGGCTGCCCCGCTCCTTGGACAACCCCATCCCTTGGGACTCCCTGCCCATGAAAGGGCATCACGTCCAGCGCTTCACACCATAGATTTATTCACGCCTCAGTTATGAAATAAATCCCCCCTCAGTGGGCCTGTATGTTGCAGAAGGGTTTATTTTATCCTTACGCAGCGTCTCCGGGCATTAAAGGAGTTTTACCGGGGAGAGCCTGGGGGCAGAGGCTGGGA